>NC_053414.1:17634516-17899516 GCF_016859285.1 Xiphias gladius | reverse complement strand
GCACACATGCCTCCCATCTCATACACTCTGCCGCACACATACTTTCACATCAAACAAATGCAACCACTCACTGTATGTATGGCTTCCGTGTCAGTGCATATGGACGTACTCATATACACACCCAATACATTAGGACCAGAGATATAGATTCAATGAGTTTTAAAGAAATTTCGGTTTCAACAAAGACCTGGTTCTCGTTTATGTAGTTTTGGCCATCTTTCCTATCAGGAATATTGACATTGTGCTCACCAAGTTAGTTGCTGGGAACAGACTTTGCTAAAAAGAAGTCTGATGGGGCAAGAAACATGAGAAGCCAGACAAATATAGAGGATCCAGAAGACTCCACAGGTGAGCCAGAATAATATGGAAGAGAAAACGAAAGCAAATGCTTAAATTAATACACAAACTGCCTGTTATAAAAATGTATTACCCATTTCTCCTGGTTCAGCTTTGACCTACCACATTTACTGTCAGTAGATTTACTGTGCAATGAGGGATTATTACTGGCATTTCAGGTGTGCTCATTTTCTGTTTTGCCTCCAAATAAAGTGGTTTGGACAATTTGGACAAACTGCTGGCTTGTTTAAGGGCTGCAACTAATGATTATTTTTATCGTCAGTCAGTCTGTCGAATGTTTGTCTGATAAATTATTTGTTTGGCCCATAAAATTTCAGAAAATAATGTGAAAAATGCCCGTTACAATTTCCAAGAGACCAAGGAAACATACACATGTAATTTACAATTGTATAAATCTGTGAAAAACAGCAAATCCTCACTTTTGAGAAGCCCGAACAGGCATATTTAGCATTTTTCCTTGATACTCGACTTCAGCAATCATTTATGAAATTGTTGACAATGTTCAATCAATTGACTAATCAATTAATTGGGGAATTATTTTAGCTTGTACGACCGCTCTGATTATCTGACCACCCGTGTTTCTTACCCCATGTGACTCGCAATTGTGTTTCGAAATCTCAACAATTGCTTTGCTGAGTACAATGTTATATTGTAATAATAATAAAAATAATCATAATAATCATAATAAACCAGTTTTCCTTTAAAGCCGTATCAAAGCTTGTAGTCTTGTGTCAGAGTCAATGAAACGATGGAGACAGAGACAGATTTGCGAGTGTACGTGTGTGCCTGTGTGCGTCGTATCCACTCCTGCTTATTTTGGTTGTTTGCTGAAGCAGTGGATTAATTAGTTTTTGTTTACATGTAGCCCTCCCAAACTCATCCGATATGCATCCCAGCTAATTAGCTGCCAGTGCTAAAAGAGGACATAATATTATCATATTAGCTTGTTGACTAAGCACCCATTTCATGTGTGTGATATACTGTATCTACATGTGGATATCGCACCACCAAAATAAACAGGTAGGATTAGTTCCAATTCCAGGGGCTAACTGCACGTTTTGTAGCACATGCCATCAACTCTCATATGAGTCATCACCTACAGTGTTTCTCTATCTAGGATACTTTCCCTACCCACTGCGCACACACAAACACACAAATACACGCAGACACACACACACACACACAAAAACTTCTTAACAGTCGCTGTTGCTGTATTCCCTCCTCCCTCCTGGTCTCTCACGTCTCTCTAAGCCTGAGTGAAAAGGGGCAGGGAGGAAGTCAAATGGTTGATGTGTGAATGCCAATAAACAGATATCTCTCACTCTTTCTCCCTGTCCTTGCAATTCCTTACTGGAGACCCCCCTTTTCTTGTATAGTGGCACCTGCGTTCCTTTTTCTACTTTTCCTTCCGCCCTCCTTCAGTGAGAGAAGCATTAAAATAGCGAGAAGTAAGTGGAGGATGGGAGTGTGTTTGTGGATAGGCTGGTTTATGGTCAGAGCAAGAGAAAGAGAAAATAAAGAGAGTACAGGGAGTGTGAGATGTGTGTGTTTGATAGCACCTGTATTCGCTTTTCCACCTCCCTTGTTCCCAGTGGATGCCTGTCACCATGGACTCACTGGATGGTTTTATTGCTCTCCCATGCTCTCCCCGTCTTCTTCCCCTCCCCGACGGCTCTCTTTTCTCTCTGTTTCTTTATCTCTCCCAGGGTCTCTTAAGATCTGTGTGTCTGTATGTGTGGTGTTCATGTCTGAAAATGAGGAGGTGAATTCTTAAGAGCATAAAGGAATGTGAGCTGGAGACAAAATAAGTATCGTTTCACAAAGAACATTTCATCTATGCGAGCCAACTCGTCTCCATTTAGTTCGGTAATATTTTTGGATTCAAAACTGTTCTGCACGGCTGGATATGACCCAGCAGACTTTATCTGATAAAACTCTAATTTCTTCTCAGACCCTCCAGCACAAGTTTTCCAACTCAGAGATAAGACTGTTGCTTTAAAAGGAAAAAAAAAAAGAACCAGGTTTGGGGGTGTAGACATATGGTGATTGCAATCAGCTAATTAGCTTAGCTTGATTTTTAGAACATCTGTGATGGATTTTTCTATCACAACATCCTTTTATAAAGAGATTTTTGAAAATAAAAAGGTGGTAATGAACATTACAAAGTGTGGAGGATAACTTTGACAATGTACTTTGTATTTAACAGCTTCTGTGTCTTTACCTTTGTTATGTCTGCATGGGAATGCCACATTTGCATCGAATTTTTTGTTGTCATGATTTATCAACATGATAAATGAAAGGCCACTGCATTCTAACTGTTGAATCCCATAGACCGCTGTCGCTGATGGTTATGTTGTAGCAATATTATTTGTACTACTATTTGCATTAATTCTCCCATTAGCATCACTGACTGAATGTGATAAAAGTGTCAGCATTAGCTTCCTCGATGTGACTTCCCTGTTTCTACTGCTGCCTCAGGCTATGGTGGAGACGGTTAATAATTTGCTGCAGCCACGAGCCCAGACAGCGTGGAGAGAGCTGCCCACCAGCGAGCAGCTGCACTCGGCCACTCTGCTCCTTGACACTGTGGAGACTGGGGCTTTTATGTTAGCTGACAACCTCCTCAAGACTGACACTGTGCAGGAGACCACTGACAACATCCGTGAGTACATTTTTTGGTACCTTCCTATCCTGTAAACTCAGTTGGATTCTGTAACTGTGAGGGAGCCTGTTGAGATGCCCTCGAGCAAGGCACTTAACCTCTATTTGCTACAGTGGATCAGAACACTGGCCAAGTGTTGAAGACTGTGGCTGCACTGGGTATATCTAAGGTGTTGAATTGCAGGGGGGGCAAAGTATGGCTCAGCTAGGACTAAAATATCGGTACGTTTTGTTGACTTTACCTGAATACAAAAGGTAAAGCGAAGAATTTCTATAACGTGCAGAAATGTGGTTCTTAGATTTCACAGAATTTTCCTTCTTTTTTTTTTTTTCTCCCTTTACAGATCTTATAACAACGTAAACCAGGTCAGGCTGCTAAAGATCTAAGAATATGATGTAATATCAGAGTAAGAAGCAACGTTGACAGCAAGCATTACTGAATCTGCCGCCTCAGATCTATGTTTTATAATACAAACGAGAAACAAAGTATACTGTCTAACTTCACAGTGCCTCAATAAATAAAATCCTCCTTTATGTTAGCACACACATACTGCACATGTGAGTGGACATGCGTGGACATGAATGCAAATGGGGCAGAGTAATGCTGTTGTTTCGTCTCTTTGATGGTCGAGAGAGAAACAATTGCAAAAGTCTGTGCACAAGAAGTTGAGCTGCAAGGTAGTAAAAAAATAGTAAAAAAGAGTTGCCTAATAGCATGATCAATTAGTTGATATTCTACAGTGGATGTGAAGAATATGAAAATCTTCAATTTGTTGGTCAGGTAAACAAACAAACGGAAAAAAAACAATTAAAAAACCTATGGAGTGGTCAAAAATAAAATACCATGACACTCTGTAATACTTTATGCAGCATTATGTATTTTCTCTGAAGTACTTACCTTTAAAGAGGACAAGACGTTTTAGGTGTAAATGTTTGATAATTTGCGTACAATACTTTGTGATTCATTCTGTCAAATTAATAATCTGCTGGCATGAATTAACAGAACAGAAATCGATTATCTAATGAGACATTTAAGCTATGTCAAGGACAACCATGTGTTACAGATCCAAAATCTGAATTATTTTCATGTTTCTCAGTCCCAAATCAAAATCAACCAAAACCACCAAATTGTGGTTATCTACGACATGACACCTTTCACTGTTTATTTTGCACTGCATACACAGTAATGCAGTGTGCAGTACGAAAGGACTGAAAAACACAGCTTCTAGCCTGCTGCCAATATACCGAGCGGTCCTCAAGCCACAATAACTTGTAACTTAGATCCTGCTGTTAGAATATGTAATGCTTTTAATTAGTTAATTGTTTGCTCATATTATTGATATGAAGAAGACATTTACAAATTTATGCACAAAAATGATCAAAAACCTTTTCCTTGATACCCGTTGGTCTTCTAAAGCATAGAAGCCAAAAAGAGAAAAATAAGAACTCAAATATACATTTTATCATTTTATCAGATTATTAACTGTTGCTGCAAGAATTTAGCATTTTGGTAGCATTCGCCCACCACCATGTACAGTGGACTACTAATGTATTATTAGCTTTGCATGTCTGCTCTATTATGTAGAACAGGCACGCAAAACTGTCAAAGAGAGGTTATGATGAAGAGGTCCAGGTTGCTGTGTGAGAGGCTTTGAAGGGTCAAATCCACAGAGACCCATCTAATCTAACAAAATGCAGGGAAAAAATGGCCTTGAGGCTTCTAAGGCAGGGATGAATTGTTTGCCAGAGACAATAATTTTTATTTATTTATTTTTCTGTTTTTTTCTTCTTTCCACTTGTAGGCAGAATTGACAAAGCAGAACAAAGCTAGTTATTATGGCACTGTGCACACCCCCTTCTTCTTCTGTCTCTTTCTCCTCCTTCCATCATCTCCTCTCATCTTCTCTCACTGATCCTCTCATCATTGGGCCATGGAATAAGGCAGAAATACTGGAGAGCAAAAAACCCTATTTGCTTTTCATGCCTTTAGATGATGATATATCTGTGAGCCATCGTTTCATCTGCAGCAGGACCAGCGAGTTACAGGCATTTTTTTCCCTGATTATCCTCCTGTTTACTCCCCTTTCGATTTAATATTTAAAAATTTCCTACACATCATTCGCCCATTACTAGGATTCGCTGAGCTTATGTCACTCAGTCAGACATGAAAAGTCATGAGGGAGGAGCAGGAAAAGAAGGAAAAAGGAAAAGCGAGAAAACTGAAGATAATGAGTAGAGAATAATTCTGTATTAGTGCATGCTTAAGAGTGATGGTGGTGGTGGGTTTGTTTTTCTCACTTTCACTCCAGTAAGTAAATGTTGTAATGTTATCACACACAATGTGGTGATAACATTACAACATTTTGTTCCAATAAAAGACAGGCAGTATAGACCAATAGGATTCCACAAAGTTAGTCCTTCCAACATGACTTTGTGTTGTTCTCGCTCAAGTTTAAGTAACTGCCCAACAACTGCCCTCCTACACTTTTTACCTTACATAATTTCAGACTTGTATCTCCTCCAATTTTTTCCCTCCTGGATGCACCGCATAAATATGGTTACATAAACAGTCATCGAGATGTAGCCTACCACATCTCTGAAGAACTTAAATCAGGAAATTATCTTTTGTGGAAAATTTTGTCTCTGCTTTCCTCTTCTTTTTGTGCTGTTAATCTTCCCTTCCAGCTAATCCAGTGGGCAGATCCACTGTGATTATCTCTCTCCTTTATTCATAACTGGCCCGATACCGCCTCAACTCTCTCCTTCTCTTCTTCCATCCTCACTTTCCTCTCTCTCCATTTCCTCCCCTTTTTTTTTTACAAGTCTTTCAGAGGAGAGTGAGCGAAAGGAATAAATTATTTGAATGACGCATTTAAAAGAAGCCACTGCAGCTACTGTAGGTGATATTATTGTGTTAGAATGTGTGTGTGTGTGTGTGTGACTATGCGGCGCAGTAATAGGCAGATGAATAAATAGTGTTATTATTAGAACCAAATCAGTTATTTGAAGGTAGCAGCGGTAACAGCGTGTGTGTGTGATAATGATAATGAGCCAGTGTGTTTCTTAGGAGGAGGATTGTCATGGCAAGGATGCTTTATTAGATTAGACTCAGCGTGTTTTGATACCCTGCCACTGTGGGTGGGTGTGGATGCATGTGTACATGTGTGTGCATGTGTGTGGGTGGGTTGATGTGTTAATGTGTATGCGTGTGTGTCTGTGTGTATATGTGTGTACATAGCTTGAATGTTTAGTTTGGCTCATGTGAAAGTGAGTGACACTTAAACAGTGTTTCTCTTTCTCTCTGACAGTATTTGCATATAAGTCTGTGTTTACGTCTGCCTGCTTCACTCTGCTTCCATCTCCTCTCTCCCATACCTTAGTATCTCTTGCTTCTGTGCCCTATCTGTTGTACTTTGTGAGAGAACATAGTCGTCTTTCTGCCTATCTCCGCTCTAGTGTCCTCCTCCTGTCCCAACTCTCATCCATTCTGCTCCTCTAACTACCCTCTTTGTTTTTTTACCTCTTCCCGGCACTTTTCCCTGACCTCTTCAACTTCCTTTCCTTTCACTCTCCTCTCCCACTCCTCCTCCACTCTCATTTCCATTTGAGCATGTCCTTGTGTTGTTTATTTGATCAGGGAGCTGTTTTCACCACAAAAGCAGTGTCTAAATCACCAAATCGCTCAGAAGCACAAGATAGCGATACACCAAAGGTATAATTAGTCCTTAATTAGAAACTTTATCTAATACATTACACAGCCGTAATCAGGAATGTGCTAACGAACCTGGATGGTGAAATTACATTCCCACAATACAAGTGAGAGGCTGGATTATCCCCCTCGATGTTTTGAACCAGTTGCCTGGAGACATTGTTGCTTTTTTTAGTATAAAAATCCAAGTTATTTCACTTCGGTGTTTGTAGGCTTTTTTCATTTTCTTTGTTTAGGAAAAGCTAGAAACTGCTTTGGGATTCATGCCTGTGTTCTGCTGTGAAGCACTTAGTGAGAAAACATGGTTATTACACGAGGCTGCAAACAAAACCTGATGTAACGTGCTATGCTATGACTTGACATTCGGGTGTGTGCGTTTTTGTGTGCGTGTGTTCCAGAGCTGGAAGTGGCCAGGCTGAGCACGGATGGGAACCTTGCAGACCTGACATTCCCTCAGTCAGAGCTACATGGAAACTCCATCCAGCTGTCAGCCAGCACTCTCAAACAGCACGGCAGAAATGGTAGAAGAGAAATCTCACACTCTCTAGCTCTTACTCTCACAGTGGAGTCTATGACTCCTGTCTCTCTCTGTCTCCTTCTCTCTGTCTAACCCACTTGCTTGTGTGTATGTTTTTTTTTCCAAACTTGCAATCTTGAAATCTATGCCTGTCATCATGGTTTAAGCCAACAATTGTCAAGTGCACCTCTTTTATGTTCCCATCTGTCTCCTCACAGGTGAGATCAGGATGGCCTTTGTCCTGTATAGGAACTTGGGTTCCTACCTGTCCACAGAGAACGCCAGCGTTAGACTGAGCAGCGAGGCGGTCTATCCTAATTACTCTGTTATCGTCAACTCCCCGGTCATCACAGCATCCATTAACAAGGAGAGCAATAAGGTTTACCTGTCTGAGCCTGTGGTCTTCACTGTCAAACACCTGCAGGTAAGTAAGGTGCAAGGTGATGACTGCTTTTTGAAAACAATTAAAAAAAAAAAAAAAACTTGCTAGATAACAGAGTAGAAAAAGAGGTCAAAGGATAAGGCTGGTGATATTTTAAGTTTTTCTTATGTCAACAAAGTCCATGAAAAGACCAGATCATGTTTTGAGAAAATTCAGGACCCACAAGCACAACAGAGTCAATGATGGCAGGCAAACAGTCAGGAACAGGAATGAGGCAGATGAGCAAACTAAGGTGCAACGAGCACAATGACAAGCTGACAACTGGTGAGTAGAAACAGGGAGATATATATACACAGGGGAATGATTAGGTGAATGGGAACAGGTGTGCTGCGCGGCCAGCAGGCGGGAAACCGGGTGGAGGGGCGTAGCTAGGTCTGAAATGACGTGAGAGTTAGTGGCAAAGAAAACATGGAACGCCCAGAACATAAATCGAATGTGAGAACCAGACAGACCAAAACCATGAATTAATAGGAAATGAATTTTTCCTATCAACCAGTATTGTCTTTGTTGCCAAATCTAGAAATACTGCACTTTATTCCTCTGTGCCACGGAGGTCCCAACAAATGGATTATTTACCCCTCTCTGAGTAACATTTAAAAAAAAAAAAACTACAGTGCCCAGCTTCTTTAGAAAATTATTCAGCCTTTTTAAAAAGTGAAACTAAAAACTGTATTCCTGGCCCATTTTAAAGCCTTGTATCTTTAGTAGAAAGAATATCCTCGTGGCTAATTGCCACAGGCAGGGTAGAGAAGTTGGAAAGTAACCGAGAGACGGACTTGTTGGTATTGGTCATGGACATTTGGGGTCTTCATGGGATTTGTTGACAATAACAGAGTGTCAGCTGCATCATTAGATAACAGCTGTAAGTGGTATTAACCAGAAGCGTAGACTTTAGACATGGATGCAAGTCAGACTGCAAATATATCCCAGTCTGATGTTTTGAACCTGGAAAAAATAAGACAGTGACAGACATAGCCCTACAGCTTGAATATTTCATTATTATGCCTAAGCACTGAAAGTTTTAGGTCATAGTTATGTAAGAAAAAAACTTAATTAGCACAGCTTTTCAAAGAAATGCTGTGCTTTGTCATGAATGGTCAGTGTCTAGAGATCTGAGATACTCGCAGCTGACTTTGCTTATCAAGACTTGTGACTTGCTTTGTCAAGACATGACTTGGACCTGTCTTGACGGACTTTGACTCATCCCAGGTGACATCAAAAACATCACAATAATTGTTTCAGGTTGCTTCATAATGTATGCATTGTGGTGGTCGGTGCAACATTTTTATTTCTCATCCAACAAGCAAATGCTGATCCAGTTGGTGATCCAGCTGGCAGCAAAACAAACAAATAAATAAATAAATCCTCAGCGTTTCACTTGCTCATTTTGAAAACATTTTGAAACTTTACTAGTGCAACACACGCAGCTTCCTCAGCTTATACCACACAAGGAGCTCCTAGACTCAGAATCTCACACAACAAGCATGGACACAACACTGTCACCTCCTGCCATGGCTCCATGTTTATTTGTTGCTGCATTCTCTCATTCTGTCCCTTCTGTTTGTTGTTTTGTTGTTGTGTGTGTTTGACTCCGTCTCTGTGCTTCTTCCTCTCCATCCTTTCTCCACCAATTCCTCCCACCTTTTTCTCACTTTTTTTACACTCTCCCACCACTTCATGTTTCTACCTCCCACCTCCCCATGACTAAGTATCTGCTCTGTGTCTTCCTGTACTCCCACCCCTCCTCCTTTTTGTCCCTCTCTCTCTCAATTTCTTCTTCTCATACTTATCTCTCCCTCTCTCTCTGCCCCCCCCTCTCTCTCTCTCGCTCTCTCTCTTCCTCCTCCTCCCTTGCCCCTAGCATTCGGAAGAGAACTTCAATCCCAACTGTTCGTTCTGGAGCTACTCCAAACGCACCATGATGGGATTCTGGTCAACGCAGGACTGTCGTCTGCTGGCCACAAATCGCACACACACCAGCTGCTCCTGCACACACCTCACCAGTTTTGCAGTGCTTATGGCCCATGTGGAGGTCAAGGTAGGCATTTATTCTTTCACGCCTGCCAGAGGGGGATGGGCAGTATCAGAGGGTCAGTTGTTCATCATTTGATTAGCAGTGGCTGGCAAAGCTGGTCAACAGATCCTGGAAAAAGGGGAAGGAAGGAAGAGAAGGAGACCATAACATCTGGAAAATAGATTATAATTCTCCAGAGTCTTCAGTACTGAGTAATCATACTTGGCAGGGGAAGTTTTTACAATTGATTCGTCAAGCCTGATGACGACACTGGGTTGACAAAAAAACCTCTGGATTACCAGAGCAGATACATTTTAATTTACCATAGAAACTTCCATCAGAGACAAAAGCTGATGGTCTTATTTTAATGCAAAGATTATATTTGACTGATCAGAAAGTGAAAACATTTAATTTGATATCCATGAGCCACAGTGGGCAGTGGATAAAAACCTTATTGTCCCGCTGTGTGTGGGATAAGTACCTTTTGTCTCCATCTTTTGTTACGTTAAGACCAAGTTCCTTTTCACAAATCGGCTCTTGTACCTCTGGATAATGTGTGACACCCAGTCTCTCCCTCTGGGCCAGAGGATGTGTGTTACTTCTAAAGGGGTCATGGTCAGAGCTAGCTTGGCAGCCCTTTGTGAACACAGTGTGAGGGTTTGAGCAGTAGATCCATCACAGCAGTGCTATGTTGAACATTGCTCTGCCTGCCAGGTTGCAGGACACTGATGGATAGAGCGCAGCACACCTGTGCAACGCAGCGTAAAGCTGTGGCCCTGAACGCTCAGCGACACACAGCCAGACTCACATCAGTCAGGAGAGGGGAGATGTCTGTCTGTGCGTCTGATTCTACAGTATGTTTTCGTGTTACAACAATATGGTTCATGTGCTTTTAGCAAACCCAAGCCACACTTAGTTAAATGTAGCAGCTGTAAGTGGCTATTAAATAATCCACTCAAGCTCGTCTCTCTCTTTTCTCAAATTCTCACAGAAAGCAGACAGCATGCACGACCTGCTCCTGGACGTGATCACATGGGTGGGGATCCTGTTGTCCCTGGTTTGCTTGCTTATCTGCATCTTCACCTTTTGCTTCTTCCGCGGGCTGCAGAGTGACCGCAACACCATCCACAAGAACCTCTGTATCAGCCTCTTCATCGCTGAGTCACTGTTCCTGGTCGGGATCAACAGGGCCGATCAGCCGGTGAGGAGGGCGGGGTTTTCTTTGTGTGTATCTGTGTACAATATACCGTATCTGTCTGCATATTCTTGTAACTCCAAACCGATCAATATTAGAAGATGAAATGGAGAAATAAATAAATAAAAAACAACTATTTTTCTCCCAGGGTAAATTTCAAACTGCGCATTTTTATTCACGCTGTACTGGCACATGCTGGGCATAACTGTCCACTGACCGATGGCACTGATTATACTGCAACGTTGGCAGAGTAAATCATGAAATGTTTACTAACTCGCCGTCAGTGGTTGACCACATTACCACTACATGAATAAGAAACAGCAGATTTGGTACACGCAGTGTTCCCGGAATAAATCTAAAAAAGAAATTTCTCTGGGCGGCTATTAAACAAACCAAGTCTTTGTATTCAAACAGCCTGGAATAAGCAATTTTTTTCTCATAAATTGTGAAGGGAAAAACTAACAAAAATAGAGTTTACTGGCATTGTTTTTACCTCAAATGCTCAATTTTCCATGACAGAGCTACTATACTGAGTGATAGAGGTTTCTCAGAATAATCATATTACAGTTTGTGGCTAATTCAGAAAGCATTGCCAACCAAGGCAGTAAGGAGACAAAACATTGCAACAACATTAGCGTATGAGCATATATTGTACATATATATATATATATGTATAACTTAATGAACGGCACAGTAATCTAAATATAACAAATATGTACAAAAACTAATTTGGCTCTTCTTTGATCCATTCCCAGTTGCAAAAATGATTCACAATGCAACATGAACATTACATACACCTACTAATATAGTAGATAATCTATTAAAGCTTTGTATTAGTTTAGCTGAGGATATGCTCTGCTTCAGTCCACACTTGCATATGTTACTCATTTCCCCCCTCAGGCAACAGTAGCAGGGAACCCTGCTGGTTTTGTGGAGGATGTTTGTAAAGTAATAAAACTTTAACAAACGAAGCCCATATGAGGCAGGATCATGAATATGGGTTCAACCTGCATTTGACCGTTCATATTAGGGGACTGTCAGGCAGTCTCACACGAGATCACTGCTAAACTTTAGAATTACCTTGTATGAATGTAGCCCCATGTGCTTAACAGAATTGTGGAATTTCATTTCTTTTAAAGTGATTTTGAAGTATTTACTCTGAATGTTGATCGTGAAAGGCAAAGTGGACTCACTTACTCTCTTTATTTGGTCTTCTAATAAAAAGTTGATGATATGCAATCAGCAATTTTCAAGTATTCCTGAGATTGAGAAGAGCAGAATTTATGTTTGAAACATAGATGTTGCCAGTAAAATATAGAGGTATTGTACATAGGGATCATTTTAGAGAAGTTTTACATGAATTCCATTGCAACCAGCTCATGAGTGGGGGCCAGGCCAGGTCAAATAATGCACGTTGACATTTAGACCAACCTTGGGGTTTATTCTGGGTCACTGTGTCAGTTTGTTTTGGCTATATGTCATTGTGTGCATCAAAATGTCAAGTAGCATTCAACGATTGCTATTCTTCAGAGTCAACTACACATTCTAGTAAAAGTTGTTCATGAATGCAGTATATTCTACACCTCTCTGGGCATAGCAGTTATTATCCATGGCCAAACCCCTCAAGGCCCTACATCAAGTTGACTGGCCGAAGTCAACTCCAATAATCTATGGTAGAAAATGGTTATTGTTCTAACAGTGGCGCTACTCTCTGCACCCACTGTGGCTCGTGCAAATAACTTTACTAGTTATAACCTAATTGGTCACTTTGTGTTTTTACCCCCCTACCCAAACATCACCACATTGGGACTTTTCTGTTATGGGGTTAATGATGCGTGAACTCTACTTCTCATGTGGAACTGTGCTAAGCATTTGCAGCTCACAATAGCAGAAGAAGGAAGAACAATAATAAAATTTAAAGGTATATGGAAGAAGACCTGCTCAACCTCATCAATGAACAAGGTAATCCATTTGTTAACAGCTTGCTCTGTGGTACCTCGTTAGCCAGCCAACATTAGCTTGTTGCTGATAAATTGGACTGTTTTTCACTGTGACAGTACACATATCAAATGTACTGTCAAATGTACTAGCATCTCATACAGTGTGTGAGCTTTGTAGATGTGGAATAGAGATGTGCATTTTCAATAAAACAAATGCATCATTAAGTGCAATGGTCCTGTTGAAACCCATAACAAATAGTCCTGCCTCCGGGAGTGTGGAGGGTTTTTAAAATCATCCAGCCACAATTTGTGAAGCAATTTTTACATATCAGCGAACCAGCCAATAACAAGCTCCCTAATAGTGTACAGTGCAGCGCAATTTTGGCTTAACCATCAGGGTCCACATGGTCTGCATTCCAGTCACAGCCCATTTTGTAAAATCCTTATGGTCCGCATTCAATATGCCAATCATGGATTAGAAATCCAGACCTCACTTGGGTGCAAGCATTTACACAAAAATCTAATGGGACAGATTCTGAGATGACATATTCTCCTTTAATTCATCTGGGCCAGTTCTTTGGTGTTTGTTAGTTTGTACTACAGTGCACAATGTAGTTTCAGATTTTGTAGTGCTAGGTAGCTCACGTTTTTTTTTTTTTTTTTTTTGCCTGTGCACTGGTTGAATCATTATGAAGTGCATATCTGTGGGAGAGGATGTACTCAGGGCCATATCCGTTATCTCCCCCATGGTATTCAAGGAGTCTTAGGGGCAGCCTCAAGCCTTTGCATCCCGCTGAGTGTTCAATGAGAAAACACTGTTACTGCAAATGAAGGGACAAAACAAATATGAAAGAATGTGTTTTGACACTGATATTAGTGTATTTCTCTATGTCGGCTTGTGTTTGTGTGGGAGGGATCATGTTTCATTGTATGTATGTGTGCTGCTGTATTTGTGTGTGCCGTTCTCCTGTTAATTACTGGTGACTATTTGTGACCTCCATTAACATCTTCAGCGTCACTTAACTCGCAGCCAGTTAAGCCAGTAATTCCAGCAGGAAAAGTAAATGACTTTGCATAATCAGCCACTTTTTTACCTGTGTGTGTGCGTGCATATGTCTGTGTGTCTTTGCCTGTGTGTGTAAGCTACACTGTGCGATCATTAGAAATGGAAATGAGTGACTCCCTTGCCCCCTAAACTCATTGTCTCTCAGACATTAGGTAATTGTCTCTTGCTGCAAACCCCTCCATTATAAAAGTCTGTCTGTTAGCTCTCCTATTCAGTGATTTAGGAGTGACTCTTTAGATTAGAACATTGCCATGAACGTGACGGGCCAAATCTCACCACTCATTCTTTCCTGGCCCTCTCTTCTTAAGCACCCCTCTTTTCTTCCTATCCTATTGCATTTTCCTACTGCTCATCCTTTGCTGCTCTGTTTTTCTCTGTTTTTACATTCAAGACAGTCCCTCACAGAGTTTCCTAAGTATTTTATCACCTGCCTCTCTAACTCTACTCCCCTTCATCCGTCACTATTCACTGGCTACTAACAATGTGTTTTATAAGCCATTTACTCACTTTCAGTGTGGATGGTTAACCACTGGTTGGTACAAGTAGTTACCAATAATACATTTTTTATTTGATATTTATATGATTTCTAAATTAACAATATGCACAGTATTTTGAATACATAGTTCACTTAAAACACATGGTTCAGCTCCAGTAAAAGCATAAAAACTTAAATATTTCCCCAACTATTCAGTATCTAAACTGATGTTATTGCAGTTTTTTTTCCATCTAAGATGTGTAAGTTTTTATGTGTGCTTTGTCTCTTTCGTACCAAGTTGCTGAGTCATTTCTGCAGCAGTTCCACTTATTTTGTTCATCCTTGGCAGTGACAAAAACCATATTGTATCTTCAGCAGCGTTAATGCCAAGTAATTTGCCCCTCCTCACCAACCCAACCCCCCTCCTTTCTCTCAGCCCCCTTTGAAAGTGCTTTGCTACTTCTGTCTGAAATGTGGTCAATCAGCACAGGCTGCAGCACCAACTTGTCACTCGTATTTTCCCCTTTATCTTCCTAGATGACTTGTAGACGTAGACGTGGAGTAAAGTGTGAAGGAGGCTCAACTGATATTGCTATCTCGAAGTGATTTTGAGTCATTCTGTCGCCTGTAATTGCTGTTATAGTATACGATGATTGTGAGTCCCCTCTATTCCTTTTGCCTTATCCTCTCCCTCTCCTGTCTATTCCAGTATTGGTTGCCCAATTTTTAATCCCTTACATTTCTTTCCTTATGTGTATATGATAAAGTCTGACTCATACCCTTATCGCTTGAAGTGTTTGTGTCTTTTTTCCACCAACTCATTAGTGCAAGTGTCCACCAGATTTTATATTTCCTGAGCATTATTGTGTGTAGTGTTACTGTATTTTTAAATCCTCTCTATCTTTTCTCTCCCTCCCCAGATTGCCTGTGCAGTCTTTGCGGCCTTGCTCCATTTCTTCTTCTTGGCAGCCTTCACCTGGATGTTCCTGGAAGGGGTGCAGCTCTACATCATGCTGGTGGAGGTGTTTGAGAGTGAACACTCCAGGACTAAGTACTTCTACCTGGCAGGATATGGAGTGCCTGCTGTCATAGTCGCTGTCTCTGCTGCAGTGGACTACAGGAGCTACGGCACTGACCGAGTGTAAGGATAGAGGGGTGGTGAAGAGAGCATAGCGTGAAGGAAGGATGGATGACAAGGCGAGGGAGGAAAGTGAGGGAGGCTGGAGTGCCTGCTGTCATTTTGGCTGTGTCTGCCACAGTGGACTCTACAAGCTGAGGCACCTC
The DNA here is from genome assembly GCF_016859285.1 of Xiphias gladius. Lineage (NCBI taxonomy): Eukaryota > Metazoa > Chordata > Actinopteri > Istiophoriformes > Xiphiidae > Xiphias > Xiphias gladius. The sequence continues at coordinate 17,883,856 of NC_053414.1, read as the reverse complement.
TGAAGAGTCAATACAGAGAGGTTGAGAGGGGAGAGAGGCAGAGAGGGATGGAAGCGGGGGAGGGAAGAATGGGGACAAGCATGGGAGGATGCACCACAGTGTGCCTGCATGAGCACAGCAGCAACAATGTGTGAATATGGAAGGAATTAACTGGCGGAATAGTAGAAGGTGGTGCACAGTGGAGCAGACTGACAGAGTGTGAGAACGGAGGGATGGAAAAGGAAGTGGTGGAGTGATCTGTCAGTGTGAGCACACATCCATACTGGCCTACACTTGTCTGTGTTAAAAAAAAGCTGGCTTCCCTGGAGGAAGTGCAGAGTAGGTGAGTGGGATGAGGACATACATTAAGAGCACATGCTAACTTATTCATGCATGCTTGACTTGTCCAACTAGAGACACAGGGTGAATCCAAGAAGAGGCAGCCAGCATCTCATTCATACGAAGTGTATGCATAATAGGCCAGCTACAAATACAGGAGTGAACATAATAACAGTTTCACGTGCGTGACCTGTCCACTCCATTCATGCTGTGACTCTGAAACGAGGCCATAAGAGGCCAACATTTTATTCATACCGTGCATATGCATTTTATGTGCATAATCTGCATATAATGTATATGGTGAACTATAAATGTGTGTGACCTGTCCTCCATTCTGTGACTTTATGAAAGCATAAAGACTGAAGAAGACATTATCAATGTGGACGTTGCAGTTAAAAACTTGTGTTAGAAAAATCTCTTCCCTCAATTGATAATAAATGAGCAGCTCCATATAGAAAGACACTATAGGACTGTTAAATGATTCACAGGCTCAAATGCTCACGTTCTCTGCTGCTCCTGGGGTCTTTTGTAGATCAGACCTCGCAGCTTTCCTCTAGCTACACAACACCTTGCAGAAGTTTAAAGACAAAGAAAGGGAATTTAGCAGTGTTTAACCGTCAAGCCACACCAATCCGTATGCCACTTAGATCAATATTTCATTGTGGGATGATCATTAAAACATGAGAGTCTGAATGCCAAGCTCTGGATGAATAATCAGACTGCATGCTGTCAGCCAACAGATGAGGAGGCTTGTCTTGAGACAATAGCTGTGGTTTAACAGTGAGATATGTTTTTGGGAGAATAACATAGCGTGGTATCACAGAAATCACGCTAAAATCAGTGAGGGTGTAAAAAATTAATTTCACAACAAAACATATTCTTGTAGTTCAAAATAATATTTCACCCAAACAACTAATGCTTCTGCTTTCAATGGCCCTATGCCTCATGGATTTGAAAAGAAACAGACACTACTGTTATCATAGCAAGAAACTAAGGTATCAGTCCAGCCTTGAAAATGGCACTGTTTATCATGTTTGACATAACACATTGAGACAAAACCTCTGCGAATATCATCTGCCATCCCTGCTGTGTCACCTTGACACATAACACACCCCACTCTCCCCCATAGTAGCCAGTGGCACTGAGTCTCTTCCACGTCCCATAATGAAGGTGGCTATGACTTAGCAAAGGAGCCCTAATGGAGGATACAGTGACACAGTCAGGGGCCCATAATGGAGGGCTCTCTAATGTGGTGGAAATTGAAAGATTAATAATTCAAAAGCAGCTGGTCATGAATCAGTCGGCCATTTTGCTCCAGCGGTTTTTCTCTGGCACCTTTTTCTGCAACCCTTTGGGTCTGACCTCAGTGGAGGGTACCCTGGGACTTTTTTCTCCTCTCCCCTGCTTACTGCAATTGATGAGTGAAGATGTTCAGGGTAATATAGTTTAGCACATATCAGTATATCATTTTGCTATCGATGCTAACCTTGTGGTCAGAAATGAATACTTCTGTGTGTGTGTGTGTGTGTGTGTGTGGGGGGTTATATGTATTCATACATGTCTTCAGTCTCTGAATGTGTAGGTTCATGCTTGTGTGTACAAATTATGTGTGTGTCTGCGTATGTGTGTCCCTCCTCTCTCCTTTAACCTCACCACAGCCACTCCCAAACTCCATAAATAGCCTGGTATGAGGGCTGCATCCATAACTCAGTATTCAAATGAACACAGTCATGTCATATTTTTTATGACCGCAGGATGCAGCCGTGTCATATATCTGTGCCCTAAGGGGGAAGTAAAGGTTTATTTATCACAGGTGCTCATCCCTTGCTGTCTCCCCCTCTGTGTGTGATGTATATTTGCGGCATGCATATACTGTAGTGTATTTTTCTCTATCCTGCAACACTTCTCTCACTGTTCTCCATCTCTTTCACTTTTTCATCCACCCCAGTTCCTTTTGTCCTCCCTCTATGGTGATGCATTTGATATACTGTATGGCAAGTAATGTATTGCTTTTACCTCCTTTTCTCTCCTGTGTGTGTGTGTGTGTGTGTGTAACTGTGATGCATGTCCTGTCCTCTGATGGTAAATCCTTGCTACCCTAAATCCATCGGAGACTGGAGCATGTTTTTAATCCCTGTGCGTCCTCTCCTCTCTCTTGTTCTTCTTCCCTCTGTTTCTCATGCATGATGTCTCTCTCTCGCTGTCTCTCCCTCTTGCTCACTCTTTATCTATCTCTGTCTCCTTAGGTGCTGGCTGCGATTGGACACATACTTTATCTGGAGTTTCATAGGCCCTGCTACGCTCATCATTATGGTGAGATACACATACATGCATGCTCACACACAGTTGACATAGCGCTACATGTACAGATCAGACCAGCTGCCACGTTTGTGCAGAAATGTAGGGCTACATTAAGGTGTTTGTTAATCTTCTACGAGGTTTCCCTGAGGTCTTCATAATGTAATAGGAAGCAGAAGGAACTTTATGTGTCAGTTTAATAATTCCCACTCATGGATTAACTCTCAAGGTTGCAAATATTCCAACAAGCTGGAAATCTTCGGAGGGACATAGAGCACAAACCGTTGTATGTCACACAGATTATGACAAAAACTCAACAAAGTTACGTTTCTCTTAAGCACTTATTTGATGATCTAGGCACTGTACCTCCTCCTGGTTTAGCCACTTTATTACACAGTGAAAAGGTGAACATAGGTTGCCAAAGACTTCAGTCCGACAATGTTTATAGACCATGCATAGAGCAATGTCAACGAATGATGCTTCGTCAGTTAGTAAACTGTTTTGAGGAGCAGGACAGGCATGCTACTTTGAACAATTAAACAGAGACAGAAGTAGAGTTAGACAACTAGGGAGACACACAGACAGAAAAAGCAAAAAGAAAAAAAAGTATAAATAAATATATATAAAGCAGAGTTTGAGAAAAATAGAACGAAAGCAACGGGACATGTTTCCAATTAGGTAAATGTCAGCATGTACAGTGATGCTATGTACTCGTTTTAGAAATGTCAGCCAGGCTATCGCTGATCTAACTGGGGCTGTAAGTGGGAGCAGTGCACGTGGGACTGCTCTTTTATGATTCTAAACCAAATGGTAACGTATACAGCCTTGGAGACCTAACACAACAGCCCAGATGAGTCATTATTAAACCAGCCTATCTATGTATTAGCAGGTCAGTAGAATAGACAGCAACTGTGAGAATTGGATTTCTATTATAACAATGATCCTCGATGGTTGTAATGACTGCTGTATTTTCCCTGATGCTCAAGCTGCTGTATTTTGAGCACATAAAGGGTTGTTGATTGTGGGCTGATACTGTGTCCCCAAACCAATTACTGCTGGAAGCGAAAATGAAATGATATGCACTATTGTGAGTGAATTGTTGTGGTGACATTGTGTGTTTAATTAGGCAGAATATTCATTTGTATGTGTGTGTGGGCGTGTGTGTGTGTGTGTGTGTGTGTGTGTTTCTGTGTGTTTCAGCTGAACGTAATCTTCCTCGGTATCGCTCTTTATAAGATGTTCCATCATACGGCCATTCTCAAACCAGACTCTGGATGTTTGGACAACATCAAGTGAGTACATGTGTGCATACCATTCTTCCACCGCACCAGTGTTCTGGGTTTTGTAAGTGGGTGTTATTATGCATGCCTGTGTGGGTTAAGTTAAAGTAATAGTTTGACATTTTGGAAAATACACTTATTCCCTTTGTTGTCAAGATGAATAGACTGATACGTGTCTCATGTCTGAATGGTAAAAACAGTATGTAGCTGGAGTCAACAGTCGTTTATCTTAGCATAAAGATTGGAAATGGAGGGAAAAGCTGGCCTGCATCTGTCCCAAGGTAACAGAATCTGCATACCAGCACTTCTGAAGCTCACAGATTAACACAATATATCTTGTTTGTTTAATCCATACTTAAGACACAATGTGAAAGGGACAGTTTGTGGTTTTGTGGGGGGTAATGTGCCAGAAACAGTCCTGCACACCACATTCTGTAAAATGGTGAATTGTCATTTTTTTACACTGGTTTTGTACAGATCAAACAATTGAGGTAAGAATAATGTGTTAATAGTGGGCTCTAGATTATATTCCCTTTAAACAGAGCCACGCTAGTCGTTATGGCAGGTTAAACTCAGTTTGCTGGCTCCAGCTTCATATTTACTTTAAGACATGAGAGACTCAAAGCTAATTGTAGCTAAGTGTATTTCACAGAATTTAAAACTATCCATTTTTAAATCTAATGTCCATCAGCCTTTTTATGTACATAAGCATGTTGCATGAAGTGCATTTCACCTTCGTCTGACATTATTTCAAGACACTACTCATTGAATTCATCATGTCACTATCACTTATATCACCCTTAGAGAATGTCACTGAAATATGACTTAATTCCCACAGACCACTGAAACTCTGACTACTAAGCTAACCAATCAGGATTGTGTTATTTCTCAATCCAGTGCAGCTCAAGACAAAAGGCTCAGTCTAAATCAAACAATATGGCATGGCTCAGAGCTCAACGCCTTACTGAGGCACAGCTCAGAATTTATAATGTAAATCACAAAATGGCTTACTCACTTGATTCATCATTTAAATATTACTGCCAATGTATCTTTCATGACAGCAGTTTTAAGTAGGACTTCAAGTTGGAAGCATTTCAGACATAAAGATGAAACCAGCAGGTCTTTACTTTAGTGCAGTTCAGGGAAATGTGATCAAAAATCCAGATGAAAGAAAAAAAGGAAAAATGGCTCGAATACGACGCTTTTGTGTCTTTTTTTTCCTTTTTAACAATGTTCTTTAGTCTTTCTGAGCATACTGATGGCTGCATAGATTTTGATCTATATCACTTCAGTTGTCATATCTTATTATGGTTCATTTACACGTTAATCATCATCATGCCCTTTTTGTCTTATTATTTTTTCTTTCTTTTGTTTTCTCTTTAACTCCAAGCTATCATATGTTGTCTTTGTTATGGATTGGCTCTGGTAAGGCCACTCTCCAATCAGCTACCTTCCATCTTCCTAGAGACATTTTGATTGGTTTCCTTGTCGTCTTATTTGTCTGTAGAACCTGCTTAGAGTCTTTGCATATCCCTAAATTAACCATTAACCTGCCTTGTAAAATGGATTACTTGTTCATGTGTGATTTGTGAGCTCCTATGACCTATAGACCTAATGTGATATTGAAATATTATAATGGTGAGATGTGAATGAGGGGATACAGAGTTGAGAGAGAAACCATGACTCAAGGGGGGCACTGGAGGGAGAGGTGAAATGGAAGGATGGAAAAGAGAGGGATGAGTGTACCCTTTATTGAAGAGGGTCGTCAGACGAGCTTTATTGGAGGTTCTGTCTCGCCTGAATGGTGCCACAGAGGGCAACATCGAATCAATCACCTCCGTCTCATTCACTTACTCTCTTCTTCTTTCTCTCTTCCTTCCTCCTTACTCTCCTAATATCTCCCCCTCTGTCATTTTCTCTCTCCACCCCCCACCCATACCCCTTTCTTTCCTTACTCCCTTTCTTTGTCTCCATCTCTCACATGAGAAGTGATCACTGCCCAGTCAGCCAATCAAATTAACAGCTATCATCGTGGCTGTGGCAGACCTGACACTGTGACCTTTACTGGGAAATGTCATTTATAATGGCTGTAATGTCCTTCTACTTACTGCCCAGTGGAGCCACTCACTCTGCCACGCACACACTCACATGCACACGCTCAGGCTAGGACTTACAATGCGTATACATGCCTCGACATGACCACATTTTCTGACATTTGGTCTTTATGAGTCATTTCTGCATAGGCTTTTATTTGAAACGGAGGTTCACAGCCTTGAAAACTTTTATGAAATTTAATTCCATTAAATTGTTATCGTCACATTTGCACTAACAGACTTCAGGACCCACTTCTGGCTGTGAAAACGTTTTTTACCCTCTGCCATGTTCTTTGAATGACAGAGTTTGGCTGTATCTTGGAAAAAGTCTTATGTGCTTGACTTTCTCAGTACTAGTGGCTGACGTCAGCTAACTTTGAATCTCCCCTCCCTCTCTCGAGATGGTATCTAAACGAACAAATTCACTTTCTCTCTTCTCTCTCACTCATTTCGTAAGAGTATATTTCTTTTAGGCAAAGCCTCCCACTTGTTCCCTCATCCCACTCCCACAGTGTTGGGGCTCTGAATGAACCCTCGCAACCCCTTTGTCCTGCCTCATAGTCCCACATGCATCAAACTTGGCTGAATAGCTTTTCTGATCCAGGGAAAGAGACAAGACTCTCATGCTATCCTATATACAATGCCACTCGCAAAATAAACTTTACATATTATGTGTCGTGGCAAACAGTGATGTTCTTGAGAATGTAGGATATTGAGTGAATTTTTAATTTACACGGACATACAGTAAGTGATTTCTCCCTCCCGTCCTCCGTAGGTCTTGGGTGATTGGGGCCATAGCTCTGCTGTGTCTGCTGGGCCTGACCTGGGCTTTCGGCCTAATGTACATCAACGAGAGCACCGTGATCATGGCCTACCTTTTCACCATCTTCAACTCTCTGCAGGGCATGTTCATCTTCATCTTCCACTGCATACTACAGAAGAAGGTGAGCGAGACACACAGAGACAAAGCTGGACAGAAATAGACAGACACTCTGACAGTCAGACAAATACAAAAATGCACAGACACACACATAATAGCATTGATCAGCAGGGACACCAAAAATATCTGTAGAACTGTCAAAGGTTTGATTGGTCATTCAGTTACCCTACTGGCTACTCAATTCTCATATTTTCACTCTCACTGCTTCACTCTCTGGCACTTTTCACTGTCTGACAGCGGGTAACAAACTGAGCTGATAGTCCTAAAGTTTTTCTGCCATCCCTCAACAGAAAAGAACATTATTTATCATCATGCAGGGTCATAAAGCCTGAAATATTTAAACTTTGATAATGTTTGCACCAACTCTTTTAAATTTTGGACACATGCAGAGGAAATATATGTCTGTTTCGATGTCTAAGTGGGAGTGGCTACACATACACTCCTCTGATGATTTCTGTGATTTAATACATCGACCTCACTCACACTGACACACAGCTCCCCTTTCAAACTCGTCTTTCATTTTGAAAAGATGACCTTCTTTCTATATGTTTTAGCTTTGGTTTGCCTAAAGGATTAAAGGCATTTATGAGTACATATGTGCAACTTTTTAAATTTGAATTATATGTGGCTTCCAGGAAGAGCCTACACATTCTAGGATATTTTTTACAGAGTCTCCCACACACTGCCAGTGCTTGGGAGTACAGAAGATGAGTAGGGTATGGAAAGAAAATTCATCAAATGCTTAATACTGTCATCTGGCTGCAGTTCCACAGAATGTTTTTATTTTTAAATGTACAACCAGTGAACAAGTGCAGTGTGTGTGTGCTTGTGTGTGTGTGTGTGTGTGTGTGTGTGTGTGTGTGTGTGGGGTGTGTGTGTGTGTGTGTGTGTGCGTGTGTGCGTACATGTTCAGCGTGACCAGTACTTTGGTATGTGTTAGGCCATGGGATCAGGTATCCTGAGAGATGTCCTCAGAACACTGTTGAGGTTTTCTTTGGCTGTGGTCCAACATGGTGTCTCCCAAGATGCATGGAGAAACTCACCACACAGCTGTTCAAACAGAGCATGTGGCAATGCAACTCTGCCAGTCCAACAAGCTTGTTAAAAAGCAATCACAGTCCTATTTGTTCTAACTTGATTGGGATCTAAATGCAGATGTTTTGTGTGTACATGTGCATCATATGACTCTCCAAGGAATATGTCCATTTCAGATTGATTTGTGGCAGCAATAACATTTGGGGTGGATGCTGATGTTGAAGTTTATGAAGTTAATCCTTTAATGTCTACATTTTTATGGAGTTAGTGTTTGCACAAAGGATTTCAGTAGGAAAAGAAGTTAATAGGGACACTATATCAAGTTAAGCCCTCCCAGTCTGTTTTTTTGCTTGGTATGTCATCTTAAAAATATGCTTCAATTTGTGCAAGGTTAACGTGGAACATCAGTCAATGACTCCTCCTCCATGTGTGCTATTCACTTCCCCTGCCCAGGTGCGTAAGGAGTACGGCAAATGTCTGCGCACTCACTGCTGCAGTGGCAAGAGTGTGGAGACATCCATTTCCTCCTCCAGTAAGACCACCACCTCACGGACTCCAGGCCGCTACTCCACAGGCTCACAGGTGAGCTTACCTGCCTGCACTCCTGGACGCTACAGCACAGCAGACTCTCAGGTGAGGCCAGAGCACGCCACGAGGGTTTTGGGTTATCACTTTTCACTTTCGACTAGTTTTATTGTTGGCAGATTTGAACCATAAAAGAAAGTTTATTGTGGACCTTGTATTTGCAGACTTAAAATGTGGATTTTGTGTTGAAAGTGAGATAGCCCAAACCCTGACATCCACCTTCACATATTGATGCTGACGCACAGGTAGATAGAGCATAAATGGCATTGATGACTGATTATTTTTCCCCACCTATTTCTCTCCTGCTGGTCGTTGCTTTACTTTTTCCTTTACTGCCTCTCCTGCACTAATTTGCCTACTTTCGTTTGCACACCATACCCTCTTATATTACATTTCTTACCATATTTGGTTCCCTCTTTTGTCATCATGTCGTTCCTCCCTTGACTTATCCCTGTTCCCTTCTTTATTCCTTCCTCCCTTCATCATTGCTGCTCCTCTTTGTCTTTGTCCATACTTTCTCTACCTCTTTCTCCCTCTCCCTCTATTTCTCTATCGCTCCTTTTCTTCTATCTGTAGAGTCGTATCAGGCGGATGTGGAACGACACTGTGAGGAAACAGGAGTCCTCCTTCATCACTGGAGACATCAACAGCTCCGCCACGCTCAACAGAGGTAACCACGGGATACCTACCATTTGCATCCTCATCACTGTCACCATATCTACTTTATTAATAGCAGGAGGTTCAGACAGCATGTCGCTGTCATTTAGTAAAGTGGTAGGAGTCCAAACTTCTGATAATGGTACTCTGTTCTTGTAGAGCGGAAGATTAGCAGAATAGAGTGTAAATATCACTTACTACTTTTTTGCTGCTTCAAAGGATGACTTTACAGGAAGGCTAGTCTTGAGCCGACTGCTGTCAAAACTGAAACATCAACCAGTTTGTGGTCCCGTTATAAATATACAGAGTGCAGAGTTGACTGTGCCACCGAGGGCTTCTGTACTTCTTTTTCCAAGGATAGTCCCCTTTTGAGGCAGGGTGGGTGAGCAATCCTTTCTGAACACCAGTGGCCCCTCTTTTATTTTACTGTAAGTTATGCAGAGTTACATTAAATTAATGCTTTATTATTAGCTGAATGTCGTAGTGTGTCAGTTCAGGTAAAGTTACTAGTGATGAAACCTACTGTGAGTCTGTTTTCAGCACATTACAAGAAATGTGCTGTTGTAAGGTAGTAGAGCAAAATTTTGCCGCGTTTTCCACCCGAGAATCTGTGTGTTCAGCCAAGCTTACCTTGTTATATGAAGGGTACTGTAGTTACTAAGCTATTTAATGATTTTTGGGCTTAGCTCGGTATATTTTCACTGTATTCAGAACTGTCTATTGCTGTCCCTCCAGAGCAAGCCGCAGTAATGGACTATAAGAACGGAATCCATGAGTATGGCTGTTTGAGGGCTAGGGTAATGAGGACATAGACACCCAAACGGTTAGACATTTTGACACAGACAGACACACACACTGGAACGCGCGCACACATACACTGCCATTTGTTAGTCTCTAAGTCGAGGTGTGGCCCTCACTTCCTTCAGGCCACTAATAAGCTGTTAGCATGACAGATTGATACTAAAGCAGACACGGTGTGTGTCAGCGCCTGAATTATCACACACTTAGTGAGGCAAGGCTTAAGACACCCCTACCTCCTCCTTCCCTCACACTTAAAGTATGCTGCAGAGAGCTACTTAGCCAGTAGATTTCAAATGACTAAATACTGTGGCCCAGTGAAAAAGGATGGAATGGAATAAACTGGATACTCTGATATACTTTGAATGTGTTCATTTTAAGACATTACTATGCCTTGTGTCTGTTTTTAGCTGTGGTGCAAATTACCACCGTACAGTATAAATTATGTTTGGTCACCCTGACATATTTACCTCGATGTTTTTATCATTTTTGAATCAATTCATGTGTATTGTCCCCTATAAATATACAAAATTGCCATATAAAGTTTATATTAGAGTAGTTATGATATGATATCTACGCTGATGCCCAAAAATCATTCAGTATTCTGCCACGCTCCACTTTCTCCATTCTTTCTAATTTAATTTACCTGGAGCTACTTTGTTGGCCAAGTCCAGGCCGCCTGCCAGCTTCTCAGTTCTGATAGGGAAATGTTCATGAAGTTTTACAAATATGAACTGAACTGTGGTATCCTAAAACACAGGAGTTCGATAGCTAAGATGTTGTGGTATTTTTTTTTTAGTGGAAAGGAAAAGTGTCAACACAGAGATGTTTTAGTGTCTCCATTTTCCCTCCAACCTACATTATGAAGCTATAGGACATAAATCCACACTTAGGAGTAGTGTTAGAGGTGGCGTGAGGATGAGAGGATGAGGATGTATGTCTTCTGTTGTCTTCTTCTTTGTCTTCTGTTTTTTTCTGCAGTGTCTTAATGTGTACATGATCTGTCTCCCACCTAGGGAAGAAAATGCACAGAGAACTCTTTTTTTTGTGGCCCCTTTGTCCATTAACTATCCTGTAGTCATGCTTCTCTGCTCAAGCGTATTGAACTGCAGCAAAATCTTCTCCAAGCCATGCTACTTTCTCCTCGTCTCTCTCTCTAGCTCTCTCTCTCTGTCTCTCTCTCTCTCTCTCATCCCCTCCCTCAGCCTGTATGCAGTGGCTGCAAGAATGACTTGTCAAGCTTTTTCTTGGCTTTCACCTCAAACTATGTTTGCTTGTTTGATTTACTTGTCCTCTTCTCTCCCTCTTTCTTCCACACACTCACTTTCCATCTCACCCCCCCCCCTTTTTCCTTCTTGCTTACTTCCACTCTGCAACGTCTACATGCTCTCTCCTTTAACCTCTACCTCCACTCTGCCTTATTTTTCTCGAGTGCTTCTCTCTCTTCCTCTCTCGACTTGGCTGTCGCTCTTCTTCTCTCTTTCTCTATCTGCCTGTACCAGGAGCCATGGCTAATCATCTTATAACTAATGCTCTCCTTCGTCCCCATGGTACTAACAATCCTTATAACACTCTCCTGGGGGACTCGGCAGTCTATAATAACCCAGCCGTGGGCATGTACAACACCCAAGGTGTGCCTGATGTTCCTATTATAAACATACAACATTTGAAAAGTTAGCTTTGAGTTATTTTTCAGCACATTAGATTTATTTTGCATGGTTATTTCATTTTAAAATGTTTGCCACTGTAATACACTTTTGCCTGCATATCTGATCTAGCCCTATTATGGCTCCCAAGTGAGGCGATCAATCACACTGCAATAATCTTTCACAAAGGACACCCACTGGGCAGTTCTTGCGGCACATAAATGTAGAGATGAAATTCTGCTGATGATTTATCAAAACAGTACAACAACTTTTCTCGCTGATTTATTGTATGCTATAGATGCACACTATACGTTACTGGTTGCAAATTCACCGTATCTTGTATAAGCTACTTGGGAGCCATGAAATAATTGTACTGTTTTGTGTGAATTTTGTATTTTATACAGCACATTTTATACAGTGCTTCGTTTTGAATGCCAGTTTGCATGTCAGTTGGGTATGCTTGTGTATTGCTTGTGGTACTGCATGTTTACTGTATATATAAACTATGTTTGAAAAGTAACTTGTGAGGTGTGATTTTATGTTTTCTCTGATAGCAGCCAGTTAACAATAAGGCCCTGGAAAGCAGACTTTGATTTCAAAATTCAGACAGGGTTTCTTTGTTAAACAGTTTTCATCATGCCTCCAATTACTGTGCAACTGTTTATTTTCTAGCTGCTGAAATTTGTTTCTCTCAATGTTCGAACTCACGTCTCTTTTCTCTCTTCTCCCTCATGCTGTCCATTAGCACCTTACCGAGACACAAGTATGGGCCAAATTAATACTCAACTACTTCAATAGCATCGACTTTCTTCTCTCTTTTCTTGCTTTCAAAGCACTCTGCCTAACACTCGTAGTCCAATCTACAGCAAAACAGTAATTTTCTTTGGCTGTCAGACATGCTAAAGATTTTTTTTCTTCCAAATTTTAAGTGAGTCCATGTAGTACACGTTTTATTTGGTTTGTTATAAAGTTTTAGATTTATTCCCTACAGAATGCTATTTAAAAGTTTTTTTTTCTTGAGCAATATATCTATAGTTTAGAAAAAAAAAAACATTAGCATTGAACCTCATTGAATGGAAATACTGTGGATCAAAAGTGCAAATTAAAATTGAGTTATATTTCCTCTTAAAATTACTTGCGATGTAAATACTTTATATGTCGCTCCAAAACATTTATGTTGCAGTGAAACTCTAACTCTTCTTTTTGTATTGCTGTAGTGTTGGCAGTAATTGAGAAAAGAAAGTACTTCTGAGGTTTCTCTTAAATGAATTATGGACGCTTGAAGCATTTTTCCTTCCAAGAAAATTATCATTGCTACTTTTTAATCCTCAATTCACAGCACACACTATCAAACAATAATTAAAGACTTTCTTCAGAGAAATCCACTTAGTTTATTTAAGGATCGTAATAATTTTTTTTTTTTTTTTTTTTTCTCCTCAGAGGGCATCCTGAACAACGCAAGAGACTCCACTGTTATGGATACACTCCCTCTTAATGGTAACCATGCCAACAACTACAGCATGGCCAGCAGTGAGTACTTGAGTGATTGCGTCCAGATACTAGACCGTAGCGGTGGCTATGGCACCCACAGCAACCACAAGGAGACGACCCTGGAGAAGAAGATCCTCAAGGAGCTGACCTCCAACTATATCCCGTCCTACCTCAACAACCATGAGAGAGCCACTACTGAGCGCAATCACAACCTAATGAACAAGCTGGTCAACAACAGCATGGCCAATGGAGGTGACTGGTTTGATTTCAATAATTTTGAAGTTTTGAGAGTCACACATAAAGACTTCTAGTTGAGTATCTAGACAGGGACACTGCTTCAAAAGCACATACTAGGAATTCTGGGCTCTGGCTTCCTTAATAATCTAATTAAAAACTCCCCTCAGAGAGCTTCCATAGGTTGGGTACGTAAACACTTTGTTGACTCAAGATCTGGGGGCAGTCATATTTGTCGCAGCGGTCAATTTGGAAAAAACAGCATTTAGAGTTTTTCTTATGTGCTTTGCTCACAACATTTATATTATTGATAGATAGTGTATTAAATTGCTGTACCCTGGGGTTAGAGGTTCGCTTCCCGTAACAGAATATTCATGTTAAACCTTCAATAACTCATTTTTCGGCCACTTGGGGGTAGCTGAAACAAGCTGTGACATATTATCACCTTCCGAGTAGATATGGCAAACTTGTTAGCGTACATTTGCCTAATTACACATCCAGCAGATTCTCAGCAAAATCAGCATTCACTTGGCCACCTGATGAATGTCTAATACTCATTCTACTTTTAGTTGTTTTTTTGTCGCCAGCAGCTACTCAGAGAAATATGTGGCTCTTAGGCTCCTAAATGCTCAGCTAATGTACAGTTCGGTGCCATTTTTTCCTGGGCAGGTAGCGTACCGTGGGTTTTTAGAGCTATTCCCCAGAAAACAGCTGCCTGGTGTAACCAAAAACGGCACTGATAAGAGAGTTGTGCTGATTAAAAAACAGTGAAGTGGCGCACAGGAAAACCAAAACAGTGAGATGAAAAAGACTGAAACCCTTCGTAAAGATGAGGGGAAATGCGGGTAAATGAGTCAGGTGATAATATGAGCAACACCTTTCAGATTACACATTGTAACTTGATCCATTGTTGATATAAAAATATTGATTATAGCTGCTTTAAAAAGTGAAACAACATTTTTGACTAGTTACCACTGAAATCACCACTGTGGAGTATTAAAATCAAGCAGCAGCACTGCTCCTTGTTCAAAATAATTCATCAGTAATATGCTGTAACCATTACATCTGTTTGGATCTTTCAGGGAGCATGGCAGGAGGCAGCAGCAGCAGCAGCAGCAGTGGAGTTGGTGGGTGTGTGGGCAAAGAGGACAATGGTCCCATGGTGCTGGACAACCCTGCAGCCTTCCCCCATGAGGAGAACCTGGGTTTGGAGATTATCAGAGAGGAGTCCAACGCTCCACTCCTGCCGCCACGACCCCCTCCGCCAGACAGTCACCCCCCGCCACCGCCTCCTCCCCACAGCTTCTCCCGGCCACGACGCATTCCCCAAGAGACCAGCGAAAGCTTCTTCCCCCTCCTGACCAACGAGCACACTGATGAGCACACGCATTCACCCAACCACAGAGACTCACTCTACACCAGCATGCCAGTGCTGACGGACCTCCCAGATGGGCAGATGAACGGCTTAACAGACGGAGAGGAAGACAGCTCAGGGGAACTGCAGCCCTGTAAGAGTGCCACTGCTCCAGAGCTGGATGATGTCTATTATAAGAGCATGCCAAATTTGGGCTCCAGGAATCACCTGCACGAGCTACAGAGCTACTACCACATGGGCCGCGGAGGCAGCGATGGATACATGGTGTCTGGGAACAAGGAGGAGTCTGATTCTTCGCCTGAGGAGCCGCCCATAGACCCTTCCCACCTGGTTACCAGTCTATAGAGCCAATCAAGAGACTTCTGTCCCTCCCCGGCCCACTCTCACATTTCCAACCTTTCAATGAAAACATTCTGTGTTATTGACTGACAGACTGAGCTGGCCTGCCCCTGGATTGATGTACTGTGTGTGACATTAACAATGGTTCATGACAATATGGTTAATATACGCTGGTCAAATGAAAGCAGGGACTGAATGTATTGTCATAAATGGTGCAGACTGAGAGGGCGGTTGTGAAAGACTTTTTGTGAACATCAAACAGAAATGTAACTCTTGGAACCTGGAAAGGAAAGGAAAGGAAGGGGGGGGGGGGATTCTGTAATTTTGCCCTACCTGTTGCTTTAATTTGGAAACTTGGATTGACCGTAGCCCTACAATATCCCCAATATGGACCTCTAGCAGATCATAGCAAATAGTCTCCACCACAAACACTACAGGGGCAAGGCCCCCAGCCCTGGCTAAAGGAGCTGCTTGTCTATTTGTCTGTATGTCTGTCTCTCTGTTTCACTCTTAAAGACACGTACTGGGATGATGTTTCCACCCCTCCAAAGGGTAGAGCAGGATATTCAACTCTGGTGTTCATAACATAAACTGGCCACAAAGACGCCCCGCCCCACTACCTGCCAATCAAGTGGTGGATGTACGATATATGCCCTCACTACTGATCATCCCAAAAACGATTTTACCGGACAACCGAACTGTAACCATATCACGCTGATGTTCTTAATTCTCTTCCTGTTCGTATCTGCTAAACTGGAGTTGTGTCTGGGCTGGTGTAACATTCCTGCAAGTGGTAGTGACTACGGCTACTGTGTATTTCACTGAAAACAAAGAAGGAAGATCATATTACAACAGACTGAATTAATAAAAAAGAATGGGTTCCGTTTCTTCTCCTTTCTCCTGTAAAAGTTTTCAGTTATCAAAGGATTATGAAGAAATCACAAACTGTTTCTATGTATTGTACAGAATACAGATGCAGATACAAATGTTGCATATGACCAAGTCGTTTATTTTTTAACTTTACGTTGCAAACCTTTTGTCTGTGGAACTATTCTGAAATGTCATGATATTTTCTAGTCACGTGTAGACTACAGAATGAGCAAGGAACAATCTTTCATGTCACTCTTTCGTAAATACAGACAGTTAAGAAGTCATTAATTAATACGCATATACCCTACGCACACTTCATTCTGGACCTTTTATAGCAACACCACTGTCAGTTACATTTTGCAAATCAACTGTTACTATATACTTTATCACTGTGTAGATTTAAAACTAAAGGGAAAATGAACTAGCTAAGTTCTGAAAGAGAGGATTACTAAGGAAATGCTACATTTTAGTCTTTGCCGGAAGTGGGTCTCATCTCATTTGTTCTTGAATAAAGCATTTCCTTTCTTGAGGCACAAGGAGGAGCCTGGGTGAAAAAAAAAAATTGCAAAGATACCAGATATTTGGAGAAACACAAGAGTGGTTTACAAAGCATATCTTCTCTATTGCCAAATATTCTACCAATTGACATTACCTTGCTGTGCTGGTTGAGATCTTACTGTACAGAAAAAGAATGCTGAGATAATAAATGTCATTCTCTAAACTAATAAAAGAGAATTTCCACTATATCCACTATTTGAAAAAGGGTGTGCCTCACCTGTGAAATGCCATGATTACACCATATATGTGTCCTAAAGAAGTGAAAACTCTGCACATAGCAGCACTGTCCAATGTGGAAAGCCAATGTTTACTTATTTAGGAGGAAAATTTCATAAGTGTATGAAGTGTAGCTTGCACATGTATCCCACAAGCCCCTTCCATGTCCCCAAGAGAGAAATTATTTATTTATCTGTTTATTGGTTTAAAGACAGCAAAACAAGCTTGGAGGAAAGAAAGCTGGCTTTAGGCAGGAGTAAATAAAATGGCACTGGGTTTGTTTTTTGTTTTTTGTTTTTTTTAAATTATTATGATCATGATTATTATTACAATATTATGCTAATTATTTATTCTTTTTGTATGGGTTCCAAGTTGAATGATCTCATAACTAATATTTGTTGTAACAGTGAAAGTTGTTTGCCAACAAATAAATTACTGACATAGCTTTGCGGTTTTCCGCCTCTTGAGTGTTATCAGTTATTACATCAAAATTAAATGCAAACACATAGTTAAACCCAGCAATGTTTACACTTCAAATATGCATTCCTGGCTATTTAGGGAGATTACGTACTGTACATATGCCAACAGACATATCTGTATTTCTGTTTCAGTCTCAGAAATGTTTCAGTGTCTTAGCTGGGTGTATAGGAAGGCAGACATATACAGAATAATATTAAGCTATTTATTTTTTGGAAAAAAAAAATGACTGTCTGGTATATGCATTAATCACTTCTCCATTATATTGAGACTAACTTTCCATCCATTTACATATTCCATATGTAAGGAGCACTGACCTACAAGATTCAGGTGATGGGAATAATTACTTTCACAACATAAAAGCACCTGTCAGGTTGAGAGTAGGTTGGTGTGTGCGTGCATGTGTGTGTGTGTGTGTGTGTGTGTGTGTGTGTGTTTGTGTGTGTGAGTGTGTGTGTGTGTGTGTGTGTGTGTGTGTGTGTGTGTGTGTGTGTGTGTGTGTGTGTGTGTGTGTGTGTGTGTGTGTGTGTGTGTAATACACATTTATTTGTGTAAGAGGATAGCCTTTACTACTTAGGACAAAACCTGCCTTAAGAACTTTCATTTGAAACAATTTCCTATTTGCTGAATGTAATTCACACTTTGATGACACAACTGTAAGATAATAGTAAAGGAGATACGGACAGGAGGTATTGCATTACAAGATTCTGTTATTTGTCTGCACGTAATAGTTTTCTATCAGTAAAGTTTACATATAGGTTTTGATGCTCCTGGTTTTGCAAAGCCAAGCTGGTGAGGGATCATATCCTTGCATTAGCAATTGCTAATTAATGTAGTTAAGCTGTCCACACTAAGGGTATGGCCAAGAGTTCGAGTTAGAAGCAACAAGGACTGAGGGAAGTGGCCATTCCAAATTGGAAGAAAAAGTGATTAATAAAAAATAAATTAAAAACAGAATTACGATCTTGTTCATAATGTCTACTGATCATGCTATTGTTAATACGTACATTCTAGGCATTTGGGGTCCATTATTGTCCTTTCAGAAATTACAGAGGGATACCATAATGTACTTGCATGGAAGATTTTTTACTCTAAAAGGTACAATTTCAGCTTTACTCTAACATGGTGGTGGTGAAGACATTGCAGGGTCAGTGGGCACATTCAGTGAGATTTCTGAGACACGTTGCACGTGACAGTCAACATCCTCTCACTGGCTATGCCCGAATGATCCTGCATTTCTTTCAAGGGTTCCTAGACCAGAATGCTGGCCACAATTAAAGATGCAAGAATGAGAAAATACCAGTGATATGAGGCTGTTCTCACGTTGTTGCTGGCTTCTTCCAAAACTGAGGCAGCCGTTCTGTCTGTCTACCAACGTCAGAGCTGGCTGCTGCGTAAAGGTGCAGGGTGTGGTCCTGCGACCAAATCCAGTTGTCAGTCCTTTCCTCTTCCTGAAAGTGAATGCTGTACATAACAGACAAGCCCATCAGAAAACAGACCATTTATTGTCTTTTTTCAAAGCAGAGCTCCTGAGCCTATAACTGTATAAGTCCAGGCCATGTCAGTGGAATGTGGATGTTAAACAACAGGTGTAAGCCTCTACCATCAGTTGCACATTCTATCCTTGGCATCATGGCATCAGGGGCATCGGGATCTAGGTCCATTACTGCCAATATACAGTATGTGCCTCTTCCACTTGGTCTGTTCCTTCTACATTTACACAGTTCCACCTGCTTAATGCACTATGGCGGTTGGCACCTCCTTTGAGGCAGGTGCTCAGTGTTGCCCAGCAATAGCCATTCTTAATAATTCCCTGGGTGGACTGGTAAAACCCAGATGACGAATGACTAGTTTTCTTTTCCATTCAGTTTTACTTCTGAAGGACAGGACTGAGCAGTGTCTTCCGAGACTGGCAAGACCTCGGTAGCAGTACTTGTGTGTGGCAGTATTTGAGGGCCTAAGAGTCTCTATATAGGGAAGATTTGTGAATAACGTTTTTTGCAATAGGCTGAATTGCTGCATGCATATTTTCACACTGGTCTTTTCCTAGGGGTACACGCAAGTTTAAATTTTTTTTGGATCGCCATCTCATTTCAGAGCTGGGCCTGACACCTTATATCATTGGAAGGCAGCATTTCTGGCAGTGTACGGATACCCCGTACATAAGTATTATGTAACTGGGTTGAAAGGTATGTTATTGTAACATAATGTACATTGGCGGTGTCATCCAGTGTCGTGTCATTTGACACATGTCAATTGATGCCTGTAGTCAGGTTAAAGGTTCTAAAACTGCTGCTTTTCTGGAGGGATTACATGTGTCTATGCTGGAAAATAGCACGGTTGCATATCCTGGCATGCTGACAAGACGCTGCGGGTGTCTGTTGGTCTTTGGAAAACTTCGGGTTACACATTCTCTGAGTGAAGAGACTATTTCTTCATCTCGAGGCTGCTCTGAAACTATGAGAGTTTCATGCACCGTTAATTCACAGGTGGTTTGTTTTAAAGTAATTATCTGTCACCTAAACCCCCTGACCCAGTAAGTTAGTCCCTCATACATAGGAGGAAAGACCGTGGCTTCATGCAGGGCACTAATGATATTCATACTTCTTCCATTCACCAGTATCCATTTTTATTATCCAAATTAACGATCTAAAATGTTACAAATAGAGTATGAACTACTTACATGGAGTTGTTTGTGTCCAGACTACTAATTTCAAGATAGATTTTCTGGGCTCAATATTTCTAAATACTTTCTGTGAGAAAGGCTGACACATGACGAGGCTATCTGTAAATAACACAAGAACAACTGATACTCTAATAACCCTGCAACCTGCCATCATCCATATAAATTTTCTCTCACATTGATATCATAACTTGGTTTGTATTTGTTCTAGTGGTGCCGTGTATTTTTAGACTTGATGTAAAACTGAATATTGATATAAACATTTGGCAATTATGTTCATAATTTTAGTCATAACACATCCTATACAGTTAGTATCAGTGGTTGACCTACAGTGAACTTCCATTATATGTATGAAAAGAGAAGTTTTAAAAAAAAATGTATTTGGCCCAGAATAAATATCAAAAGCTTCATGAAATTGCAATATGCCCTTTTATTTGTAGCAGTGCCCCCACAAACACTTCTCATGACTCAGTTGGGTCTAATCTCTGCACAGTATCTGTGTATTATTGAGGACTTTCACCATTTCTTATCTGCTTTGATCATAGATTCGGGTTAGAGAAAAGAAAGAAAAGAAAATAACATGGTAAAGGGGAGTTAGAATATAATGAGAAAAGGCAGGGACACCAGGAAAAAGGGGGGAGCAAAATGGAATGACAGTGTGAAGAAACGAGTAAAAAGAAGCGTGGAAAGAAATTGCATTTTTTTAATAAATGTTTTTTAGCTTTCTCTAAAACTAACTACAGCCACCTAACGCTCACACTCCCTGTCCCTCCTTCCCTCCCTTCCCATTTTTCCCCACCATGCTGCCAGTAGCAGGCTGATTAAATGAGCATTGGTCTATGTGGGTCATATCTCTGCTGGAGTGCTCTGATCGGTTAGTGCTGCCTGGCTGTGTTATCTTCCCACTCTCTCTTTCCCTCCTTCAAGGGAAGGCATTCACTATGTCTTACAAGGTGACATGTCTCACAGACACAGCTCACAGACCAAAGACAGAAGACTGCAAGGATGAGCAGGAGTATAAATTAAAGGGAATCAATCTGTTTATTTTCTATGATTAATTAATGACTGTGGCAAGCTGAGGGAATCTAAATGTGGCAAATATAATTCAAGGGCAACAAAAAGAAAAACAGAGCGAGAAGTGCACAATAACGAATCCTTTCCTGGAAAACCACTCATAGCTTAAAATACTTCTGAGTTGTTCAAAAAGTACATGTTCAGAAATGTGCTTGCAGTACTGGAGACTATGCTGTGAAATAGCTATATAAAAATATAAATCAAGCAGGCCAGGATGTCACAAAACACAATTAGGAGACACACTCACAGACTGTTTTACAATTTCAGTCAGTTATTGACAGAAAAAATTATAGATACGGTATATATAGTGCAGATTTTGACATATAACTAAAGTCCATCTAATGACTTTCTCCCTGGGCTTTTAACCGTGTTCACAGTCCCCATCGGTGGATGGAGTTTGCTCATGCCATACAGATGCTTTAATTTAGCTTATCTAGAAGCAAAGGTTGATTGATTGACTTATTTTTGAAGCTGACCACTGTGCTCTTTTCTCCCATTGAGTCCCTAAATACTCTGTGATGGATGTGACCTGGTATGCCAGTGGAATCCACTGTTAGCGATGAATGTGAATGAATGTCTTGGTAACAAGCAGCCCCCATTGTGAAACTGATATTACATTGTGGTCTCTGTTAATTAAGGCAACTATGGCATTTAAAGTGGAGTTTGAATTTGATTATATGCTGAAAATCAGCCCATCCATATACAGTATGACATTTCAAGATTTCCATCCCATTTCCTGCTTCTGCGCTGTTAAGCACCATAAAGCACAAGAGGCACATTTCCCGGCCCGTCTGGAATCTAGTTTAGGTTCTGATGGAATAGAATGGAATGGGACACACGACCTCACACTGTAGAATTCCTGGCCTGGCCTGGAATTTATTGTATTAAATTACACAGTTTTAATTGTATTGTTCGGGAATTCCATCTATCATAATGTGGCCATTCCTTAGTTGATTAGAAGTTCGCTGTGAGAGAAGGCTAATAAGTCTTTCTCTGAGCCACATCGTATTAGCTTCTGAATGACTAGCCTTGCCCTGACCTCTCCAAACACATCAAAATGCACAGGGGCCCCTCCACTGACCTATGTGTGCATGTATGCTGGTGTCTGTGTGCGCAGCCATGCCTATGCCAGCTCATCTGCTTGCGCTGGCCAGCCTTTGTGCTGCAGCATATGCACTCTTGCTCGTCGACTCCTCACCTCAATTTTCCGTGAGAGTGCTCATTGGGAGAAAAACACTTAAAAGGTACACACAGGCCACCCTGAATAATTCACTCTAATTGGCAAAAAGGGAAAAAGAAAAGCCTAGGCAAAAGAGTGGCAGAGGGTGAGCTACAGAGTGGGAAAGATGGGGGAGAGACTGGCCATCCATCCACTGGCTTTTTTGAGGTCACATACACCCCCATGCATGTTTAATTGGCTCTGGGGTAGCATGGTGTTTGTGCTGCCTCTGCTGTGAGTCAGACTCCCTATGCCTTTTCTGGAGCGTGCCTTTTCATGGAGGCTCAGCAATGGAGATACTATTTTAGGAACACATTAGGAGCCCAGAAAACACTGACATTTAGACTATCGCCGGGATGGCTGGGAGAGCGAGAGGGCTAGTCAGTAGTGTATATGACAGATAGACTCTGGGTTACTGCCTGTGTGCTTTGTGGTGAGCTAGTACAGTAGGCCAGACCCATTTCCAATTACTTTCTGAAATGGATTCATTTACTTCTTTTAAATTGATCGAGTTTCACTGGCAAAAGAACTGATTAGATTCTCCCAAATGTGCAAATCACACGCAATTCTAACTACACAATAGAGCAAAGGCTGAAATACGGAAACACTTTAATTAATAATTTATTGTGGTCACACAAGAGGAAAGCCAGTGCAAATGAAAAGATGTACTGTCAACCCTAAAGACACTTGAACACTTTTCTGCAGCAGGGCATTGGAGTGCTTTTTATACCTAGAACCGTACAGTTTCTTACCAAGGTAGGATGTCGTTGACAAATTATATCTGACCTCTGTGACAGTCTGTGCAAAGGTGGAACCAAAAGTTCCAAAAACTTATGTTAATAATGGGGCCTTACAGGTCCCCCTGACTCAACTGTACCTGTTGTTCTTGGCTAAGAGTTGAATGAAAGGAGCTAGTGCACTGCTGCTGCTGCTGCTGCCAGACATTACCCAGGACTGCATGGAAACCAATGTGTAACCTACTGCAGAGTTAACTGAATACAGCATGAATCAAAAATAATTAATCCAAAAATAAACACTATTGTCATTTGAAGCTTTTATAGGCATATAGTGACTTTACAATAGAAGCGAGTTGTGACTTTATGACAATAGTGTATTTTCAAAATTCTCTCTACTTAATATAAAAAATCCTCAGAGGAGTTATTGGCCAGTTACACTGGATTATCAGGCTCAAACTGTAGAGCAAAGTCTACCTCATCGCAGTACAGAGAAATGAGAAACCGAAGCAGTTTGTCCTGTCTCAGTTCATCATTTCTTCTGGATGCTAAGTGGAACCAGTGCATCTGGCTACACTGTGCCTTTTCAACTTTGCTCTTGACCTCTAATAACACCAGTCTTGTAATGAAATGAAATGACAGATAATACGTATCATTTAAACTTTAGTAAGTTGTAATAAGTATTGTAGCTGATGACATAAGTGTTAAGTCTGGTCTGGAGTTCATTCCATGAATCTGTAATGACATTTTCCAGTGGACAGGAAAGTAGCTCTGGTTTCATCATGAACCCATAATGGGGCAGAATGTGACCAAACGAATAATTGAAATGAAAGGCTATCTGTCTTGCAGAAGAAAAGGAAGTAAGTTTCTGCCTACCTATTCTCTACTGTAGTGCAGAGAAACCAAGATAACCTCTACTTTTATGTTTATTTTCTAATCTCTCTTTTCTTTACCTTTCTTTTACTGTCAGAATTTGGAAATCTTTAAAACTTAACTTGCTCTGCCTTCAGCATTTGATCGTCGGAGTACGCCTGTACTGAACCCCACCTTTAACTTTCCTTTAACTTATGTTTGGTTTGTTTATGTCTATTGTTGTTGCTTATGTAGCTCATTTGCACTAATTTCTGACCCCAATCATCAGTAAAACACACACACACACACACACACACACACACACACACACACACACGTACACGCTTGTGCATGCACACACACATTCCTACACACATGTGCACAGACACACGCACACACACAACCATTGTCAAACAAATTCTCAGTTTGCTGGGTTCATTGCCCCAGACTGAGAAATTGACGTGCAACATAAACATCCAAAGCTGTAAACTGCTCTGTCTATTTTAAATAGCTCTTTTCAAAGCACTGTTGCAAAGCTTAGTAAGAAATAAAAATAAATAAGCAAGGAAAGAATGTCAGAGGCCTTTGATTAAAGGTAATTAAATTTATAATAATAACTACTTTCATGTAGTGATGTAAAATGTGATGGAGAATTACCTGCCTATGATTTTTAATCTACTAAATTTTGAAATAACCAATAGGAACCTGCATGTATACCCCAGGCTCTGATCCCATCATGTTTACCATGATGCATTACATTAGGTAAAGCAGCAAAATGACTCTGTGACTTTTTCCACTGTTTTTGAAAACAACTGGGATGTAGGCCATGTCTGCAATAGAGCAGATGAAAGTAGCTTCTGACTGTAGCAGATACAGTTTTTGCTTTTCATGGGCAACAGTTGTGATGGGAAAAGAAAAATACAATTATGCTGGTGTTATCCATTGAAAATGAACCGCAAAATCTAGCTAGAATGTAAAAAAGTAATACGAAGAAAGGTGGAAACAAAGAAGGCGAATAATGAGAACAAAGAAAGGTACCTAGCAATGGAGCAGAGAAAGAGGTAAGGTGTGAACAACGAGCACAGAGAAAACATGAGACAAACAGGAGAGGAAGAGCAGCCTCTATACTTTATCTCCACATAGCACCACAGTCCAAACTGGTGTCTCCTAGTGGCCCTGTCTCCCTTTTTCTTCTGATTGGTAATGAGGCACAGCTGCCTTATAGTGGGCCCAGCAGGCAGGGCCTTGATTGCTGCTGCTTACTTGAGCAGGCAAAATGTGGCAGAGACGACTGGATTGCAATAAGAGTGCAAGAACGGGGGACTTCTGGTAATGAAGAGATCCCAATCTTGGTTATTACAATTCAGAATGGTATTCTAAGCTCTTCTAAATGCGGTTCACAAGTAGTTCTGGCTTGCTTATTATGTTTTCATTGGCAGTGAATGTGGTGTTGTTTTGTTTTTTCTTTTTTCTGGAGGCTGTAAATGTGTCTGTTGTTTCTGGATAATTGTTTTGGAGCCAATATAGAAAGTTGCAAGACCGAAAGTGGAGTGAAACAGCTACAATTGTACGTTGGATTTGCATGTGTTTTGTACAACAACATGAAACAGTGGATCGCAATTTTGCTCAGTGACTCTTCTGGATGGTATGTATACCATTCTGATTGATACAGAACCCCATCGCATCCTCTTAATTTATCCATTTCCTTAACTGGTGAATTTGAAAATTTTCTGAGTCTCGGTGTGTAACTACAGGAGCTGACTCACTAGCAAAGCTGCCAGTCTCACTTTATTCTGTCCTGCTGGCGTGACAAAAGTTATTACTTTTTCTGGTCATGAAGTTTGTCGGTACGAGTCAACATGACTGAGATCACAAGAGGCAAACAGAAAAACATGACCACAAGTGATTGGGTTAGATTGAGGCGAACGGAGGATGAATGTGATTGTTTTTGTTTATTTGTTTTCTGCTTGGCCCCTCCTCCTCACAGCTGTCAGCTTGACTGTCTGGGGGTGGCAGTTTACCTCAGTATATTTGGATGTTTTTGTTTGGATATGAATCATAAATCCTTTTCTCGTTACCTTCAGGAGATGCCGGGTGCCAGTTGCTATGGCTACAGTACATCATGGCTCAGAGAGACACCTTGCTAGATATAGTGAGACTTATCTCTTTTGTCTTTCTCTTTCACTGATGCTGTTGTAGTTGGCCCAGAGTCTTTGACTCTTCAGCACCTTGTGAATAAGTCTTGTGTTAAGTTGAGGATGTGCTGTAGAGGCTGAGGGTTCAAGTGTAAGATTGAGTAGGTCACACTTTTGATGTTTTCTTTTTCTTTTAATATTGTAGGTCCTAGGAACACTCATAGTAGAAATTACATCAAGTAAATGCATTTGCATTTTCATGCATTTTTTTTTTTTTTTTTGTATACAGCACCATGGCACTAAATCTCCAGACCTCAAGTTAGGTTCCAGGAGATTTATGTGAGTTATAGTTAGCTCACATAAATCAGTGAATGCATGAATACTGAGCACCTACACAAAACTCTTGAAAACAAATGTTTGGCTCAGGAGTTTGGGGGTGTGCTGGTGAGGTATGGGGGTTGAATATTGGATGCAAACATTTACAGGATCATATCTCCATCCTGCATTATTTGCATAGATCACAAATGTTTACAGAGTCAGTGGGTGAGCTGGGTTGGTACAGTAGACTATTGACAATAACCAATAGGTATTTTGCGTGAGAAGAGGCTGTGTAAATGTTAGAGTTTACAGAAGAAATTGCTGAAGCATCATCAAACATTCAATTTGATTAAATTTCTGCTAGCATGATAACCTGCTATAATGGATATGCTTGATTGAAAGGCTGTTAATTAATTTCCACAGCCCAAAAACCTAACGTGTGTGTGTGTGTTACTAACTACTCAAAAGGAGTATCCGACTATCAAAACCTGGCATTGGTGGTGTATGAAATGATGTGTTGTTCATTTTGATTGGCCACTTGGTCCTTTCTGCACTGCCTCTGTAGGAGCCAAATTCTCTGAGCCCTCCCTCAGCGAACAGGACAACGCATTTGTCAGCTAACTGAAACAGCTCATCTAAATTTAAAATGTAATTTAAGAACCATTCAAATGTATAAGCTGCAATGCACCTCGCAATATTAACAATTTACCAACACACTCTCAGCATGAATGCTGGGAAGGTGTGTGTGTGTGTGTGTGTGTGTGTGTGTGAGAGAGATATTTGTATGTATTTTGATGAACTGCGGCCTTTTTTTTTTTTTTTTTTTTTTCAACATCCTGCTGAGATCTGACGAAATTCAAACACCCTGAGTCTAGTATGTGTTGGTAGAAATTCAATCCTCACAGACAGGAAAAGGATTAAAAGCTGGCTGTTTGCTTTAGCATCCAAGGACTCTTCATTATGTATCTGCTACCTCTTTCTCAAATCACCGATGCAAGAAATACACTCTCATATGACAGTGAGAGAGAAGGAGCAACAAATAGAGGAAGGGGGGCACGTATGTGTATTGTGTGGAGGAATGGAGATCCTTGTACTGTTATGTTCAAACAAAGGTTTCCACGGCAACCACATGCACCATTAGTCCCCTTATCAAAACTCACGGATGAAGCGCCTCAATTACCCCTCATTCTCATGCACGCACACACATATGCACACTCATGCGCTCTTAGCCTTCAGATCTGCAAGGGTATCTCAACCTTTGATTGAGGATCTCTTTGTGCAAATGGTCCTGCTGTATATGGAGGGACAGTATGGGGGGAGTTGATCCCTTGGCTTGTTGACTGAGAAGAGGATCTCACGGATGGGTGACGATGGCTGATTTATTGGAACACCATGTTGCCAGAAGAAAAAAGGGACTTTCTCTAAAAAAGGACAAGTGCTTTGCATTTTAAAGTGTCAAGTGTCTACCTTATCGCATTTACAAGATTTGAATCTTCTTCCGATTACTAACAAGAGGGACCACTGCTTTTGTTAAAAACTACAATCGGTCTTGACAAACTAACAATGGTTTACGTGAAGTTTCATTGGAAATGTTCAGAACTCCAGTTTAGGAACATCTTGTTGGTAGGAAGTAGATGAAACAAAGCTGTATGGGTGAAAGGATGCTCTCTAAAAGATTTGCCATGAAATATACAGTAACTTTCTGACAGCCAGTTGCCTGCTATTTTACATTGCAGTTTATTACTACAATGTAATTTAAGTAGCAAAACATGAGCCATGTATCCATAAACAGTAGAACCTGTTGTCATTTAAGAAAGGTACAGTACTGTAAAAAATAAACAGTAACTTACTTGCAGCAAGTTGCCTGCTAGTTACTGTATTTTATAATTTAATTGCAATATTTCTTTACTTCATTATGATCAGCACTTTGAAAACAGAAATGCCAAAAAAACAAATGAAAACCAAAAAAAAATAAAAATAAAAAGAGAGAAAGAAAACAAGCAGGTGTAGATTGATTGTTGCTCTAACGTCAAAAGGAATGAGGCGAAAACAAACAAATCAGCCTGACTGCATTGTTAAAGAATGCAACATAGAACAGGTACATACTGTAATGTTTTGATGTTCTCCAAAACCACACTGTCAAATTCTTCCAAACCCATTGTTTCTGTTTTGAAAAATGATGTTGCCTGATTGTCTTCATAGCAGCTCATCTGTCAGCAACATGCGAATTGGCTGTTTGGCTTGCAAAACTGAAGCGAGGTTTACGCTGACTGTATTTGGTGCAATATTTTACAGTAACAACCCAAAATATGGTATGTATGTCCCAGTTCATGACAATTCCCCAATAATACAGTACAGTACTGCTACTCTTAAAAACCTTTACTGTATGTCACTGTTAATAATACAGTAGTTTACTGTATAAACAACAGAAATCCATTACAGTTTGGGCAGAGAAAGGGGAATTCAGTTCAGAGAATATTATTTGTGAAATTTTTGAATTAAAAGCAAAAATAAACTGCTTCCAGCAACAGGCCTCAAGGTATGCAGATTGGTTTGTCAACTTAGTGCTGTGCCTGTGCCAGTTCCCAAGATTTTATCTTTATTATTTAAGGCTTACAGAAGCTCACAGTCAGGAAGTACAGAAAAAATTGGAGATACACTATATTAACTGGATTTCAATTTATTTATTGTTAATATGAAAATTCCCAGTCATTTATCTAGCATGAACTTAGCCACTAAAATATGAGGAATTCATTCTTGCCCTTTAAAATTAATTTGGTTAATCTATAGATGCGATAATGAAGCACATATTGGTTATATTAAGCTTTGGATTTTGCACAGATGGGTGTTCATTATTTGTTCTTATTATTTATTAATTAGTCTCACATTATCTTTTCTTTTGTTTCTTAGTATGTGTCCATGTGTTTTATGCATGTAAAGAAGGTTTGAACCTTGTCTACAGGCTCAATTTCCAAACCAAAATCAAACCTATAATTAATAACTAAGCTCATTCTGAATTTTGTTTTGAATGTGATTCCCAGTCATTCTATTCTATTATATTGCCACCACGAGTCAGGACTCTGTTTAGGAAAATACAAGAATAAAAGCTCATAGTTAAAGACCAAAAAGGAAGAAGAAACAGCAGGGGAAATACGAGGGTCAGAGTTTTTACTTTCAGGTCATACACACATACACACAGGCACATGCAAGCACACACAGTCCTTCATCCATGCCTGCTGATCCAATCATAGGACTGGGCAGAGGATGACAATCTGGGGGTTTCACCGTCATCAGAGCAAATGCAACCCAAAGGATCCCAGCTCTCATCTGGACAGACAGCCGCCTCAGTTCAACTGGTCATGGGCAGCAGACTGTTGGGTTGTCTTTTGACATAGCTTCCTCATGTTTATGGGTTCAACAGATGTTGAGATTGTAGTAAAGTTATCTACAGTATAAACCCCCAGAATATGCAGCTTTCTAGATTGTCTGGGTTCTTCTTTACTAATGACTTTTTTTTCATATCTGTGTCTTAGGCATATTGATAAATGAGCATAAATGCTGCCTCTCTGATTTCTCCTTGTCTTATTTGTACTGTTACAACTTTATGTTAATTTTTTCTAATTGCCTCTTTACTGCCAGTGGTTCCTGTTGCTGCCCGGGGGGGGGGCCATGGTGGTGGGGTGTTTCTGTTTTAATTGCCTGCCTTGAGGTTTGCTCCATTTTTAGCCACACTAGCGTTATGAGGTTAGGGATGAAAGTGTCAATCAATGCCAGTCTGTCGGTCATTCAGGCCACAACTTTGGTCCAGACTGCAAAATGTCCAGGGGTGATTCCAGGATTTTTAAATGAGGTGGCAACAGGGGGACCAAGAACCAGTCGTGGGGCCCTTGGAAAATCAGAAATTTCCATCAGAAATAAATACAGCTTTGACTTGAACTGCAGAGTGCATACCTCCGCCAAGTCAAAAAATGTCCTATCTCGCAATGTTCATGATAATGATAAAAACTTCCCTGATCTCCCCCTTCAACCAGATCTGTACCAAAATGTAATGGGTTCTTACCATACCCATTCCCCATCCCTCTACCAATTTAAGTGCAAATTGGTTCAGCACGTTATGCTTAATCCTACTGGAAAGCAAACAAACCAACAAGCAGACCAACAAACAGACATAGGTGAAAACATAACCTCCTTTGCGAAGGAAAAAAAACACTTGGATCCACTCATCCGAAAAACTTCACAGTCGACACTGCGCTTCTTTTGGTCCACAGAAATACACCCGCAAAGTCTGAGGTCAATCGGATGAGTGGTTGTCGAAAAATCGATTTACAGAAAGGCGGAGAGACAGACAGAGATTCCTCCATTTATACTCCCTACTACCACTAGCTGGATTGCCATCAACTTTGGTACAGTTATCTATGATGCTCAGAGGGTAGATCCTAATGACTTTGGTGTTCACCTGACTTCTCCTCTAGCTCCAGCAGCAGGTTGACATTTTTGGTTCAGAGTGATATATCTCGACAATATTGGCTTGAAATCTGGTACAGACATTCTGCGAAGCCCTTTGAGGTATTGTATATGATATCATAATATGAGGCTATACAAATTAACCTGAAAGCTCTTTCAGATGGTGATAGATAACAATAAATACAAACCAACCACACTGCAGCATTGTGCATAGCGTAGCCATTGTTCCCTTTGTGAATGTGAATCTCCTTCTCTGCTTGTGTCTGTAATGAGCTAGTGTAGGTGGACAACAGCCTTAAGGGAAGAGCTTACAAAAACAGCCAATACAGCACAGTGATGGAGCTGTGTGACCTGTTGACCTAATGGCATTGTTGACCTTCCTTTGAAGATCTGTAATTCCTCAAAGTGGCCTTTTTTTCACATAAGGATCATTCAGCTAGTATAAGAAAACACAGACTCTAAGAACTCTTGGATGTGTCTCTATTCAAGCCTTCAAAAAGTGAGTAAAAGAAATGAAGCCTCTTACATATATTTCAACTTCAGGCTAAATTTGCCATCAGTCAATGTCACACCATCAACTCTCACACATGCAGTAGTTCACTGTAAATCGTCTATCCATCTCAAACATACAAACATCCACACATGCCCCCAACACCAACACCGACATACAAACAACCTCACAAAAACACAGTATCATCATGGAATCTACAGACTGATTGATGGCTTACAGATCTGCTGCACCAAGCTTCAAATATTCATCATACACTCTTACGGTCTCTCATCTAATGCCATGTTCACATTCATCGACCCTGTGCCCCCACTGTCGTGTGTGTGTGTGTGTGTGTGTGTGTGTGTGTGTGTGTGTATGTATGTGCATGCTTCTATGTGTCAACTTTTGTCATCATGTTCTTATGGATATTAAGGTAGAAGTTGCTGCTTTGCTGTATTTGTGAAATTCTGTTGGAAATCTTTTGTTTTTAAACAACTTTCCCAAAGCTTCATGCTGAATTTTACCATCAATAAATGATTGATTCTGTCACCAAAAAAAAAAGAAATGATATCATCAACAAGAGGGATGACAACATCATTGTCTCCTGCAGGACTGGATTTTATAGGAAAATGGCTAGATTGTTTTACAGTATGTCATGGATTGCAATATTTCTTCAGCTCTTTTTGCTTTACAATTAACACAGAATGTCTTTAGGAGCCTTGTAGTTTCATCATAATCCAAATTCATACTCACTCAAGGCCAGTGGACAAGAAACACACTCTTTTAAATAGTGTAATAAAATAATAAATATTGCACTTTCAATTCACAACCAATTGTGTATGAATTAAACTGTTCAGTGTATTTGACACTGCTTTCATCATTTCACTGTGCAGTCACCCAACTCCATGACATTGTTATACCATACAGTGGGATACAAATGGTTCAGTGTGCTAATGTGTGTGCATGTACACGCAGACATAAGTGCATACATGTCTATGTGCATGTAGTGTATGTGTGTGTTTAGGCATGTTTGCTACAGTGCCAGCTATTGTGGCTCCATGCCGGTGGAGGCCTGTGGGTCCAACATCTGCTCACTGTTGGTGGGAGACTTGTGGAAAAACCCTCTGTCTCCAGCCCACTTCTCTTTTCTTCCATCCGCTCATACCACATCTTTTTATCCCATCTTCCTTCCCTCTTTCCTTTGATCCCAGATCTCCTCTTGCTTGCTTTATCCAACATTTTCCGTCATGTTCTCTCTTCTCTTCTTTATCCCTTCTTTGCCCATGAACTGCCACACTGTACAGAGACATATTTTCTCTAATGAAGTCATGGGAAAAAAGAGATTGGGACATGGCATTAAAAATCAAGGATTTACAGGGAGAAGGAGAGAGCATAAGATTGAGACCATGGATTGGCTTTAATGGCTCTAAATTCTCTATGAATATTAATATGATTTCTTAGAGTATACATTCAAAGAACTATTTCATTGTAAATGTTGCTAAAGTAGTTTTCAACATTGTTCTGTATTATCAATTGAATCTACTCCAGTAGTATCACTTTAGGAAACTCTAGGATTCTTTTGAAATGTGTATAAGAAACTGATTGAAAGTATGTATGTAAACTTGAATGTTACTGTTAAAGAACACTGCTTAGAGTAGTCAATATGTCTTGTAAAACTGTAAGGGAGCTCCAGGAGTAGCTATTAAGTAAAAAATATGTAAATAACAAAACTTTTCAGATTGTAAGTTACCCTTCCCACCCTCTGCACTTACTGTCAGGCAGGTGGAACAGACCATTACAAGTGGTTTGTGCAAAATGC
Source organism: Xiphias gladius (assembly GCF_016859285.1). Taxonomy (NCBI): domain Eukaryota; kingdom Metazoa; phylum Chordata; class Actinopteri; order Istiophoriformes; family Xiphiidae; genus Xiphias; species Xiphias gladius. The sequence goes on along the minus strand of NC_053414.1, from coordinate 17,850,858 downwards.
ACCCCTGATATAGAAAGTAAACAAATCACATTATAGGAGCAAAAAGGCTTAATTTCAGACATAAGGGGGAGTTATTCATAACATTTATTGTTGATGGCAAGGCCACTGACACCAATGTAATTGCAAATTTAAGATTCTGAATTTCCTCTGGTATTATATATATGCCACATCGTTCCAAAGTCATTGGAAAATACATTCTCTGTTTGGAAACTACAAGGAGTTTGGCTGAGCCAAAGAAAGCATCAATCCAAAATAATATTCCAGTGTCCATCTGGCCACTTGTCAGCTGGCTTAGTCCTACCGCCTTTCCCTATCTGAAAAATAACTATATCAATCTTTTTTCTGGAAACGTAATGACTTATTCAGCCTGGATTGTCTTTTCCCGGTTTTGTGTTTCTCTTTACCTTGCCTCCACTGAACTCAATCCACCATATTGAAATGTCCCCCTCCATATTTTGGTACTTCCACTTAAATCATATGACCTTGGATGGTAGAGCCTCCTGCCAAAGACATGCCAAGCTAATACTGGCAAGCTTGATTTGTCGCTGGGCCGCATGCCTCCTGTGATATTTTTCTAAAATAGCTGGACTGATCTGACCAATTAATCAGTCTTACTGGTAGGTAACTTATTGGTTGGTAAATGTCATAATGAATTATGGACAGTAGGAGTTACATACATTTTGGACAATATGAATATTTTCTGTTTATCCCATTGAAAACTTGTTTGAAGATTAATGTCAAAAGTCTTAATTGGCCTTTGGATGAAATTAACACAAACTATACACTGTTATTCTTCTAGATATACTCTAGATAGAAAACTATACCCAAGCGACTCGTGTGAGTCTTCTCAATTAAAGCAAACTTAAAGTTAATTGCTATGTCTTTGCCACATATAGCATAAAAAGTTTAACAGTCCAGGTGGTCAGCACAATTCAAATGGCTCTTGAATTCAGACCTTTGCCAAAACCAAACACTGCTGTCTGCCCACATATTCATTCTATGTCTCACTTTAAGTTGGAAAGTCCACCAACACATGCAAAACAACACCTCAGGCCTCAAAGAGTCACGCCTACAGACACTATGGATCACAGCAGGCACATGTACATTTTATAGAACCAACATTTAACCTCTATACATACTGTAGAGAAAGGATAAACTGAACTTTGCCATGGTACCCTGCTAGTCCTGTCATAAACACTGGAGATGAGTTTATTAAACATTTTTACAAACTGATGACAAAAAGCATACCAACAAGTCCTCACAATGAAATGGCAAAATACATTGTTTGTCCATACCCTCCAGAACGACACATAGAAGCATTTTCTGATCTAATGCCCCTATTGGCAGGACAACATAATTTATTTGTGCCATACAGAACTGTTAACATCACTGTTGGAGAAAAAAATAATTTGTCTTATGATCTGACAATGCTATGGTTAAAGGCCCACTCACAGCATTTTATTGTTCAGAAAAATAATTAATTTCAGCACAATTACTGCGATCAGTAGATTTGCTCACAAGGTTGATGTGGAGCGAACTTTGACATGAAAAGTAACATCGTTTATCAATAGCAAACCATCTTGACAGTACTGACCTCTGAGGGAGTGGAGAGTCTGAGAGCAGAACAGAAGATGCTAACGTAGCTTATCAGCTGTGTTAAACAATCCACTTGTAATTATGACGGGAGTCATGGAGGAAGTCAAGTGACGTAGTATACAGAGGAACAAAGTCTGTGTTAGGAGGAGGGTTGGGTTGGATGGATGGATGGATCCAAAAAACACAGGACTTTGAAACGGGACACTGCTGTTTGTTTCCTGTTTGAAACCAATTGTCATTATTGTTTATCATTAACTGCGTGAACTTACGATGATGGGTTCATTGAGCAAAACCTTTCAGTCCTATGTAAGTTGCTCACTGGACCGAATGCTGAAAAAACACTTTTAGGCTTTTTAGGCTCATAGAGCATGTGCACCAGAGTTCTTCTCCGCCCAAGCCAGCTGAGAGAAAGCATGTTAGATTGGGGTATTTGTGACGCTAATGGGAAACAACAATACCTATTTCCCAAGGACATGTGTACTGAGCAACCATGAAAATGGAATACAAATATGACTTACTCAAATTCACATAATAATGTAAAAATTCTTCCTTTGGGGTTATGAAAATTTTAGGACCTGTATATGTCAAAAATAGAGAAATGTCGCACTGACAGTTTCAATAGAATTAATGTTAATTATAATCAGTTGATTTTAAGACACTCCCAATGCCATTAGTATCTGAGTTCTAAGGAATGTAATGCAGAATACATAATGTACCGCTGTGAGGAGGGCATACATATTCACACACATGCACACACACACACACACACACACACACACACACACACACACACACACACACACACACACACACACACACATAAAATTCGGTTTAACCTGCACAGATGGCTATGCACAAATCTCTCGCTTTCTCCTTCTTATGCTAGCCATCCCTCCATTTCTCACACTCTATCTCTACCTCTCCTTTTTCTCTCGCTCCGTCTTTTCTATCCAGCCCTCTTTGACACCCACCTGGTACCACACTCTCCCTCCCCCCTGAGTTATATGTACTACACCACATAAATCTACTGCATAGTTAAAGAGAAAAGGAGGGATGATAGGGATGAATATACAGAGAGAGATGCAGAGAAAGAGAGAGAAGGCAGGTAAGAAGGACTGTACGCCTACAGTACATGCATACATAAAGGCACCAGCACAAGCTGAGATATTGACACCCACATCCCTTCTGTCACATGAGAACCTTGCACCAATAATGACATTTTTCTCTTGATATGACACTTTTCCTAATCCTTTGCAGAGAAAGTTGTGTTAGTGTGTGACCAGTGCAACACAGACAGACACACAAACCCACACACAAATAATGAAAGTGCTATCTATCGATCTATCTATCTCTTCTTTTATTAAGGCATTTAAACGATTGCATATGGTCTGATAGTAATCTAAAAGAAAACAAGCGTAAAAAGTCTCCAAAAGTAGAATAGAGGGCAGAGCCTTCAGTTATCAGGCTCCTCTACTGTGGAACCATCTCCCAGTTTTGGTCCGGGAGGCAGACACCCTCTCCACATTTAAGAGTAGGCTTAAAACCTTCCTTTTGGATAAAGTTACAGTTAGGGCTGGCACGGGCTTGTCTTGAACCACCCCCAGGTGACTTCCCATGATGCACCCAGCTCCTCTCTCCTCCTCTTCCTCTCCATCTGCACGCATTCATATGGCATCAATGCTCGTTGAAAACTTGACTTCTTCTCTCTCCCATAGTTTTGTGCTTTCTCCTTTCTCTCCTCTCTCCTCCTGTCGCTTTCTGCGGGTATTTCTGCCCCTGGTGCTAGAGTGTCTGGATCTGTGAGTGCAAACCACCTGCTGCCCCCATGATCCTGCTCAACACCCACTGCTTCAAATACTATGATTATCATCTATTATTAAATTTAGTTTTATTAGTAGTATTATTCATCCTATTATTATGATTATTACTTCTATTATTAGTCTCATTATTGTTACACATCTTTATGTTGTACCTGTACTGTGCTATGCCCCCCCTCTCTCTCTCTCTCTCTCTCTCTCTCAACCCAGCCGGTCAGGTCAGACGGCCGCCCACCATGAGCTGGGTTCTGTTCAAGGTTTCTACCTATTAAAAGGGAGTTTTTCCTTGCCGCTGTCGCCAAGTGCTTGCTCATGTGGGAACGTTGGTTCTCTGTAAATATAACTATGAAGAGTACGGTGTAGACCTGCTCTACATGAAAAGTGCCCTGAGAAAACCTCTGTTATGATTTGGCGCTATAAAGAAAAAATTGAATTGAATTGAATTGAATTGAATTGAAATATCTGTATTTCTCCTACTTAATGACAAAAAAACAAACTGATGAAGGACCATTATAGCTAGACTCAAGAACTAATAATGATTAATATATATACATAATTCTTAAATACTGTGGTCTGTATTGTATCTGCACTGACAATCAACAATGATGTCTTAATATGGTCTGGTCTGAATCTACAGCCAGAACTAGTTTGAATACTATGGAAACAAGGACTGAGACCAAACATCTAAGTTCATTCAACTGGTCTCAAAGGGGGGAAAGGTGCTGTGAACATTAATATGTATGTAAATTTATTACCATTTGTTAATTTTTTGCAGAGTCTTCCATCAGTCTGCTCTTATTTTTCTCTCTGGGTTTGTGTGTTCATCAGTGCTGATAATAATCAGAAGTACACCGCCTCCAGTATCACTGGAGGACATGGTGAACATGGATCGAATCCCAGCAAAGTTAAAAGCAGCACAAACACATGGTGACTTGACTAATAAAAAAACAGTTATGTGACAAAATGCAAACAACCATTGAAATTCATACTTCCAAAGCAACCCATAAGACTGGCAGACCTACTAATAATTTGCCATTCAATCTCATTAAACAAATAAACAAATCTCATTAATAGCACAGCGAAAAATTTTCAAAAAATAGCACAAATAACCAAGATGCTCAAAAAACAAAACTAAAACAAAACGAAACGAAACGAAACAAAATGAAACATAACGAAACGAAACATAACAAAACGAAGCATAACGAAACAAAACAAAATCAACTGGAAACAAGAACAAACAAAAAAACCACAACCCCTAAACAACACACATATTATATGAAACCACCAACATGCAGAAAACTCCAAGCTTTTTTCTGCATTGACTGAGTTTGAAATATATATATATATACATATATATATATTTCATCATTCAATGAGTGTTTGGAGTGTCAACGAGTCGTCAAGAATGATGAAGAAGCAGGGTCATCTGCAGTTCTTTTAAAAGAAGCCTATGCTGACTCTCTCCCCCAGCACACCTTAAATATGCCTAAAGAGCCAAACTCGGCACAGGATCTCAGACAGATGTAGACTGACCATTTACCACCCTAACCATTTACTGTATGTATAAGTTTAATGTCATTTGACAACATTTTTCAGATAGCTACCTGTGTGAATACCCCCTGTGCAAAGTGGAGGCAGGAAGAACGACGGAGAGAGAAAGAGAAGCAGCACCCACGCTGCACCTCATTAAAGTTCTGAAACAGAGGGATCAAAAGAAAGAAAAAAGAAAACAAAATAAATTCAGGAGTTGTATTTTACTAAATTCTGTATCTGCTTTAGTATTCATATGTCTGATATTTGACCGAGGTCATTTTGGTGAAAATGGCTTCTTTGTTTCCCAAGTAGATGGAGATCTTTCCATGACAATAGTACTGAATAATATTGTTGACTCACTCTTGTTCAGGTTATTGCATTTGAATAGGATTTGCATATTGGAACACACACATTGTGTCCTGTACAATAAAGGAACACTGAGCTGTCATAATGTTATGTAATTTGTCTGCCCCTGTGCAGTATGTGCACAGAAGATGTCACATGTTGTATGTGTTCAAGGGCACAGTGACAGTTTATAAAGGATGGTGTTCAAAAAAATAAAAACTAAGCTTTAGAAGGCTTTCTGTTTGTCAAGAGCTGCTTCTTCACCTCAAACCAAGAATTAATCAATCAGAAGCATATTTGCATCACTGAGAGCCAACTGGAATTTACAAAAATCAACATAATCCAGTGCTGTCTTTGTGCGTGTGTGTGTTTGCATGTTTGAGTCTATGTGCATGAGTGTGTGTATTCACTTGCACATGAAGTGGGATTCACCCTCATTGTTTCCCCTGACAAATCCCCCAGGTCGACAGTTTCATTACACTCCCTCTCTTTCTCCCTCTCTCACACACACTCACACAAACACAAACCCACAAGCAGTGTCACATACACACAAATTCGCTCAAACACACACAGCACGGCAATAGTTGAGTCACTGATCTTCCCTGCTCTTTTGTTCCTGATACACCTGCTCAATTTACCACCGCCCACACCCATGCACGCACCGAGACACACACACACGCACACACACACACACACACACACACACACACACACACACACACACACACACACACACACACACACACACACACACACAAACTGGTAAACACTCACAGCACCTCCAAACAGCTCAAGCAACTCAGAACTTAGTTCCCATGAGAGCAGTAGTGGGGGAGAGAAATAGAATGAGCGATTGAATGAAAGTGAGAAAAATGAGAGCAAAAAAACCTTATTTGCTCCGCTGTGCTTTCCCTTTTTCTTTATTTTTCAACTTCTACTCCTCTTTTTTTTTCTTCCTCCTCAATATTCCCATCAACTTTTATTTCTGTCCGCTCCCATATCTTGTCTTCTTTATTCCTGAACATCCTATTTTCAGCTTTTCTCATTGCCTTCTCACCTCTACCTTTTGCCTTCTCATCCTCCATACATCAGGCTACTATTTGTTTTCAGGTGATATTATTACACTCTTCCATGACAGAGATTCTGTTTACCTCTGGATCTGGAGAACTTATGCCAAATTTAGCCACTTCTCCATCTATTTTCTCAGGATAATAGGACAAACATGAAAACAAGGAGAAAACCTTGCTACAGCTACAGATGCTACAGATGTCATCCATTTTACATCTGACTCTGCATACGTACGAACGTGTGTGTGTGTGTGTGTGTGTGTGTGTGTGTGTGTGTGTGTGTAGCAACTCCAGCGCACACGGTAGCCTGCCCGTTCGCTTCGTTGGCTGCCAAACAGTTGGATTTGCTCTCTGAGCACAGACGTTTTCCCCTGCCAGAACAGTTTGTCCCAGTTTCCCACTGAGAAACTCTTATACAGTTTGTTGGGAAATGTGTGCGTTCGTGGGCATTTAAAGGCATTTGAATGCCTGTATATGGAAGGAGGTACGCTGCTGTGTCGCTGTGTTTCTCTCTATGTGAATGGTGTCAGGTCGTGCATCCCCAGGGGATAAGGCAGAAAAGGCACGAGGCGTCGCTTGCCTATAGATAAAAAAAAGCCAAACTCTCAGAACCACACGAGAGCAGCTTCGCATTCGTGGCTTCAGGGCTGTCTGCAAGGCTTGAAACTGTGATAGGCTTCAGTCCATTCAAATCCCATCCTCTGACACTCCATCCCTCTATCTCACACACACCTGCTTGCACACAAGCACTTCTCTACCTTACATTATCATGTTATTATATTCCTAACACACCATCCCAACTTGCCCGAAGCTTAGGTCATTGCTGTTGTGATTCAGTGTTATGTTAGTTGCACAGGAACATATGGTAACACCTCTGACCAGTGTTCAACATTTTATAATCACAGTACTTTTTCCTCTTAGTAACACCACAGTGTAAGGCATTGCTGTTTTATCTCCTGTAGCCGTAGTTATTCCCTTTAAATTGAAACCTGTGCTACTATCTATCAAGGAAAGTGTATTTGACTTGGCTCATTGCACTCACTGTCAGAAAAAAAAGCGGAGATATTGTCATTATTTGAATTTGTGCATAAACATAAGCTGAATCCAAGTGGCTCAGTGGCCTTGGGTTTTAAGATGCTGATCATGTAATTGCAACATCCAAGGTTCAAATCCCTCCCCCCCTTTCTTCTCATTTCCTGTTACCTCTCTACTGTCGCTATCGAAATATAAGGCAACCATGCCGGTACATTTGAGAATCCTCTGTCCGCTGACTCAAGCTCAACAAGTAACCTGTTGAAGAGCCAGAATTCCTCTACCTCTGCTGAACAGGCTGAAATCCATTTTTGACAGGTGGAGCAGCAGTAACACAGAGAGAAATGATGCCTTGTGTCGGGTTGCGTAGAGGAGGAAACGCTGCCCATGTCTACACTGTCTCTCAAATTCTGAACAAGATACCAATGACAGGTGGCTGGTATGAAATAAGACAGAACAATGCGGGGGGAAAAAATAAAGGAATTGCTTATTTCGTTACTTGTGACGATCGCTCCTCAACAAACAACTGAAGTACCCGAGTAACACCTAAAATGGAATTTGAAGAAAGGAATTAGTAATGATTACGTTTTCAAGACTCCATTATTTTGCCTTCAGAAACACTTCCGGCAGCTCCAAGTCCTGTACTCCCAGGCACTTCTTACTGATCAGTCGCAAGGAGTGTGTGTGCTGACTGACTCTGGCCTACTGGACATGCGTGACGGCAAATAGTTGCCTTTACATCTGTTTTGATCGGGCATCCATCTGTCAGCCCTGACTAACTTGATTGTAGGCTAAGTGAAGGAGATGAGAAAATTAAATAGAAAATAGAAATAGAAATAGAGGATATTAAATTAGTAATTGATTTCACTCATACACATCTTACTACTGAATATTGCCTTTTCTCGTGTGTCAGGTTTAAAAGAACACAACATGGGCATTAATTTTATTAAACTGCAAATAACAGTCTTTAAGAAACAAGGAAAATATGTTTACTTGCTTGTTGCATTTGTAACTTACTCCCATGTTTTGTTTTGGTTTTTTGTTGTTTTTTTTTTTTTAATTTTTCATGTATGTACGCATTCTATATCTTTTCCTAACAGGATATATGTATACATTGATCATTATTGATTAGGAGACAACAGACTAGGATAGTGGCAACATCTGGTTTAGAAATGCATTTTAGAGTGTAATATTCTCTTTTTTTCCATTGATGTACTGGTTTTAGCTATACAGTATATAGCTGTTTTGACAGTCTATCTCAGAAATGTTCCTAACATATTAACATTTCTCTTTGTTTCTTTTCTTAGTGGGTGTTACCAATTGGGCATAAAGCAACGAGGCAGGATTCACCAGAACTGGAGGCAAAAAAAAAAAAAAAGAGTCTTAATTTGCAGCGGCAGATGCCACCAAAATGTAAACGTGGCAATGACTGCAGAAGGAGATGCTTCATTAAAACTAAACTAATACCAGAAACCTTGTAAACATCCTGACTCTCACAGAAAAAGATGCAGCACTCTAAAAGAGTTTCTAACGCACACTAAGTATGTGATGTATTTTCCCAAACTTTAAAACTAGGTTTGAAATAGCTGGAAAAGAGACGATGAAATCGTCACAAAATAACACAAATACACACCAAACACACACACATACATTATAAAAACTCAATAGACTGATGCTCTTTTTAGGCTGACTGTGTGCCTCTCTCAGCAATATTCTTTAGTTTTCTATATCTATCCTCACTGAACAAAACTGAACCACCATGTGGGTGTCTGACCATGGAGATGAATTTGAAGGACCCTATCAAAAGGAGCCCTAACCTTAGGCAGCCAAGCCCAGGTGGTAAAAAATAACAATACCAGTGGCCCCAATCCCCTGCCCCAACACACTAACAAACCCATGTGCCCGGTGCACACAAACACATGCCCCCAAAAACACACACGGATGAATTGCGTATGCACAAAGGGAGAGAGAAAAAAAAATCTATGCGTATTTATTCATCCCTCATACTACTGCAGCATAAAGAAATCACTCCCCAACATCCCTGCACCTGACCTTCAGTGTTATTAAGGAGGCTTCTTTATTCCTGACAATCTCACAGCTCTTCCCTGAAGAAAGCAATTCATCCATTTTCCAATAACTTACCACCCTGGGCAATTATGTCTGTTTTTCTGCCTACTTCTCTGCTTCTCAATAAAGTGCTCATAAATGGGGAGGGCAAAGATGTGAATCAAGGAAGTGATTTTGAAAAGATTGCTTGGTGTGTGAGGAAATGAGACAGTGAGAATGTGTGTGTGTGTGTGTGTGTGAGAGAAGGAGCGTGAGAAAGATGGTTGCGTTAAGAGATGCGCGAAGATAGAAAAAGTGAAAGTGATTAAAAAGCAGGACTTAAACGAAGAGCACGAGTGGAGGTTGGGCGGCAGAAGTTGCAAATATGACAGGTCTGAAGCACAGAGGCTGTCTTCAGCTCAGCTGGGTCCAGAAATTGCTTTAGCAATGCATGCAGTCAAAGAAAAAGCGTTACACATTTGAAAATTAAAATCATAGCTATATTCGGTCATCAACATGGTAATGTTATTGGCTTAGCCTGTTTAGTTTTTATCCTAGCAGTCATTGATAACAATAACTTAAGTTAAGAGATAATAATAAGAAAATGTGTTTTAGGCCAGACACCATTTATAAGCCTTAACCAATCAATTGAAGTATCATTAACAAACTAAAGATGCTCCATTCAATCGATTCTTTCCCCTAGTCCAGCCTAACAGAGGAATGTATTAGTTGTATAATAAAACTTGTATGATAACATATAACACATTAAAATATAATGCAAGCCATTCCCCTTACAGGTTCTCTTATGCAGGTTAGTATGAAAATGTGACAAAACAAGAATTGTTTACTAATCTGTGAAAGTAAGAAAAATGCCAGTGGATCCTCATCTGAAGCTGGACATAAAGTCCTGAATATTACCTGGAATAATATTATACATATACCTGTCAGTATTTGGACATGTGTCTGTAAAGAAAATGAAAAGTTATTAAAAGTAAATGTAGTTTAATTTATTCAATTAGTCAATTAGTTAAACTTCCCAAGAGTAATTGTTTTTTTTTAAATGTGTTAGTTCTGTCCTTCTGCAAAGGATGGAAAGTGAGCTTCTTGTTCTCACTGCAGTGTTTTATTGAAACAAGCTGCTGAGGCTGATTTGCAGTAAAGGCATAAATTATGAAACCTCGACACACAGGTGCATACACAAACACTCTCTCTCTCTCTCTCTCTCTCTCTCTCTCTCTCACACACACACACACACACACACACACACACACACACACACACACACACACGTAAACACACGTATACAGATTCGATCCAGTGTTTAATATGTTCTCTGTTCTCTCAGTGACCACAAAAGTAGAAAATCCTGTTCAGCATCACCTTTGTCACCACTAACAGCTGCCACATGTTGTGACAGTGACTCGGTTAGAGACCTGTAGCCTCCTGTGCTAAAGATGACCATGCAGACAAAACTTCCTCCAATAGCCAAGGTTGATTCCATTAAGTACAATTCAATATATCTATTATGTCCCTTGAGGGCAATTTGTATAGAGGCTTAAGTGTGCCACTGAAATAATTATAGACTCTGTTGTTGCTCAGTTATAATTGATTAATTCATTGATACATTGAAACAAGTTAATAAGTGATTAATTAAATTAGCATTTAAATTGTCCAATTAAAAAACAATTATTAAAATTTAGTAACTTTTTAAAACATGATTACATATGCCAATTAATAATTCCACTTTTTTTAAATCATAAATGAATTAATGAATTTTAGATGTATTTTGAAAAGGCTTTCAAATTTGAAATTTTGTAGTTCCATTTACCAATGTATTTACATAATACCTAACAACTCATTTGTCTCATGCTTTAAAGTCACCATTTTATCCACACTTTAATTTAAAGATGCCTCTCTTTAGTCATAAGACACCTAAAGTATATTTAATTCAAAGATGTGAAGTTAATGTTACATGCTCAAAAATAAAGGGCGTCTAATCCTGTATCATCAGGAGATACAGGAGAAAATATTTGTAATAATCTAAAATCTGTCTTCATAAGAGAATTATAATAGCTGTACATTAATAAGCACCCAGAAATTTTTTATGGCTCCTTCCAACTACATTATATTGTGTTATGAACCATTTATTTAATGTTTACAGCTTGTAAAAGAAGTTGAAGAAGACTTGAAGTAAGGTTTTACCTAAGAAATTCATGTTTGTGATCATGGTGAACCGAGGACTGTCTCCATATTTTAAAGGACTACTACAATCCACAAATTACACTACAGATTTAACAAATCATTTTGAATGCCTGAGGAAAATGTTTGAACTTCATAGACAATGAAACATGAAAACAAAATAAACTCATCTGTAGAAACTCCTCATTCTACTCATTTACACTTAGAACATCAGTTTTCTCACTAGGATATTGAAAGATAAACCAATAAGCCACATTCTCATGTCGGGCACTGTCATAAGCAGTGACTGAGCATCAGGGTAGCGACTTCAACTTTGTATCAGAAATGGCTTCTGCTTTAGGGGATTTTGTTGCTGACCACTCTTTCATCGAGCATCTCATTATAGGACGAGTAATGAATTTTTAAAAAATGAAAATTTTGGGAGAGGTAGTCCCTTGATATTTATCTCAGTGTCTTCTCTATGCTTATTTTCTCATTATTGTGCCACTCCAACTACGTCCAACCATTGCCCATATCTCACAGTCAGTTTCACCTCCTTCTCTGACAGTGGTGTGACTTGTTTACAGATGGAGCTCTCCACCTGGAGAGAGACTAATAATACCCACAACTGAGATATCAGTGCTGCCTACACCGCGCACCCAGGCTCAGCGAGGATGAGTGAGATGGAGAAAGCAAGACGGAGAGACATAGTTTGCACCACAAGTGCTAACTATGCAACAGGAAAAAGGAAGGAATAGTGAGAGGATGAGAAAAGTGTGAGAGACACAATGAATGAGGGCAATTTTATTATCATCATTTGCTTTGATAAGCATCTAGTATGTGATATGGAGCTGCATGGTGAACAAATATGCAAGCTTAAAACATTTAATAACATAATACTGATTTTCGCAATTTGTAAAGCATAAGGTATCAGATTGTAAGGTTAACCACATATGCATGTATTATGTAAATACACACATACATACGTGCCTAAGTGAAGAAATTCACAGAAACAGAAATTATATTTGTGGGGGACCCATCACTTACATGATGCATTCCCTAGCCCCTTACCCTAACCTAAACCTTATTGTAACCCCAACCCTAAAATCAATTCTTAACCCTCAAACAGCCCTTTAAACTTATGGGGTCCTGCATCTTGGTCCTCACAAAGCTGTTGGACACTACAGGTTTAGTGGGCTCCCGGTTTTCAGACCCCAACAACCCCTCCACACCCCTGCCCCCCCAAAATAAATTCTAATGACTTTGGTGATTAGCAAAGGTTAGCATGCTAACATGCTACACTAAGCTAATGAACATGGTAGACATGCATCAGCATGTTAGCATGATAAGATATTTATCTTAAGACATTTATCTAAAGACATTTATCTTAGAGCACTGCTGTGCCAAATACGGCCTCATAGAGCAATGGCTGTAGACTCTCAGAAATGATCATCCAACTCTATATTTCACCTCAGCATCTATGGAGCTTTTAGCCTACTTTAGGAATTTGTTAAGGTTTCCAGCTCATAAGCTCAAAACTCAAAACTAAAAAAAAAAAAAAAAAAAAAAGAACACTGAACACTACCTGCCCATCACCACATGAGAGACAGGCAAAGGCATCGACTAGCTGGTGAACATAATAAAGCATCTAGAAAGCTAAAGAGACAGAGATCTTTCTCAGTTGTTGGTTAAAAAAAAAAAGCTAAAATAGAGTGAATATTGGACTTACATTCACCAGATGGACAGAAACACGTCTCCAAATGAATGCTAATGCTGCAAACGTGCCATAACAACTTTATAAGGTGATAATGTCAGATGTTGTGTTTACAGCTTGTTCTGCTGCCCCCATTTGGGCATAAATAATGAGTCATTTTCATGATAGAAATTAGTGTGCAGTAAACCAAAATGGGGATTCAACAGAAACAACAAAGAAGAAGTAAATAAGGAATTACAATATTGTACTTTTAATTCTTTAAAATATACTTATAAACTATACGCTTTTTCTTTCATTTAAAATTTAAAAACAAAATGCACAAGAAACAGAATGCAAACAAATGTCTTGTATTCTCGGGTTGGTAAAGGTACTGGCAGTGTGCTGAAATTTTACTGGCCCGTGAGTTTTTAATTCAAATGAGAATATGGACTGGAATGCAACTTTGTGGGTACGTGTTATACACTCTGTGCTACTGGTACAGTAAAAGTGTTACGGTGTACACTCTTTAATTTAAGTAGAGAGATACTGGGTAGAACAAAAATATGTCCCTTTTACAGTTTTCTAAAGGGATGGCTTTTAAATTATCCATAATGTCCAATCTAAACAGCCCATTAAACTACTCTGTTTGCATCATTAGTGAAGCTGATAGAGAAAATATGTGAAGTATTGTATCAGATTGTACTTCATTATTCAATTGCTTTTCCATTTTGGCCTGGGAAACACTTCTAAAAAGGGAAGAGGATTATGAGAGAGGCTGGGAAAGTAATGTGTGCCAGCTGATATCAGGGGAATTCCAGAATAAATTAAGCACACAAACACATACACAGATATACATGTATAAACATTCAAGCACAAACACAATCTCACACAAACACACACACACACAAATGACTGACCCTTAGTGTTCCCATGACATCTGTTACCACAGAGTCCAGTTGGTCGGGTACAAAAGCCACAAAGATCCTCCATAGAACATAAGAGGAATTCACAAAAACACAATAATGAGTTGGCTCAGAACAGAAATAGATGAGTGGATATGACTGGCTTTAGTGAAACTGTGCAATTCTATTCATTTTATTAACAGGTTATTAGCATTACTCCTAATGTAGTAAATCATAGAATAAAGCTGTGATATGCAATGGATGACTCAGTCAGGCTCACTTTATTAAAGACCGAATCCTGGTGAGTCATAGAGTTGGACTTTCTCTCTCTTTTCTCTCTCTCTCTCTCTCTCTCTCTCTCTCTCTCTATTTATATATATATATATATAATTGTGTATGTGTGTGTGTGTGTGTATATATATATACACACACACATATTCAAACATATATACATATATGTCTATTATTAATTCCATGAAAGAACAAAACCATTAACGTGTTAGTTAATTTCTCAATGCTCTCCTACTTCACTACCTTGTCCATGGCACTCAGCACCAAGCCAATTCATTCCTTATTGAAGATGTAAATCTTTAACACCGTATGTTGCAAATATATAGTTTCATTAAAACTCAGTAGCTCAGTGATTTTGTAAAACAGCAGGGCACTGTAGTTTTTTGCAAGCGTTATTCAAAGAAGACTACCTACTGCATTTTTTTAGGGATCATTTTCACCTGCAGATTAATATACATTTGACGAGCCAGTGAGTATTTACAGCGCCAGGCCACTGTATGTGAGATTGCTTTACAATAATCTACAGTGCCCATGACACCGAGTGTGACAGTGCGGCTCATTTATGTGTTTTTATTAGTTCTGGACAAGAATGGGCCTTTTTCACAGCAGACACATTGACTTGTGTCTGAATGTCTTCTGTGAAAAAGAGTAATACACACAGAGTAATAAAATGCATTAGGCTGTGGCTACACAGGCAATAGCAGGATCAATTAATTGATGCTTTTGGTCTTTTCATAGAATTACTTTACAATACGAAAAATATAGAATATCACCAGCCCTATCTTCTAACCATTCTGTATCTTGGAAGAAATTAAGTGAAACATTAATAGTTTTTCTTGTTGCTGCTTGTTGCTGCATTTTGTTTTTAACACACATATATAACCCATTAGGGCCTTATCTGTTTCTTTGATGATGCAAAAACATAACTTTGAGGCATTTTCTTCCCTTGATAAACCTAAAAGTTGCCTCTAATACTAACGTGGCAGTTGCACTGTGGTGGGAGTTTTGTTGCTCTAATAATGACAGTATTTTGCTGTTTGTAATAATTCAAACACCATCATTATGGGTTCTGACCATGAGTAAGACAACCCGTTGTGTTATGATTGTCATAGAAACTGTTTTAAAGCTGCACTTTCATTTTATATGTGCGATCCCCTACCATCCGTACCACCACCACTCCCAGTCCCCCACAGAGTTTGGTTCTAAAAAATGTAAATATGTGGCTTTATATTAGGATTTACTAATGAAATATAGAAGCATTGGATGCATTTGAATTGCTTTAATGTTTTTGCAAATTAATGCATATAAACATACCTCAGGTGCTTCTAAATATGAGATGGGTGAAGCAGTGAAAGAGCAGAGAAGGAATACATCAAACATTGCTTGTTTGCAGTTGTTCATTGTCTTCTGTTTTGCACAGTTCCAGCTGGCAAAAATGATGTGCTGCTGAAAAGTCCCCATGAAAACAAACATTAGCATCATAAAGCAATACTTGATATATGTTATCTGTTCCTATTTGGCAATGATGGTCCAAAAAGTCTCAAGCAAGCACTGCGGCTCTGCTAATTGTTTTTTTTTTTTTTCGTGTTTTGTTTTGGTTTTTTATACCATGAGGAATAGAATAGGACAGACTGGTGACAAACTGTAGGCGGACAATGCTAGCCTGAATCCAGCACCATGGACCGCTTGTTTTTGTTTTCACCCACATTAGTCACATGGGTAAGGAATACATTTAATTGAAAACATAAGTGGGGATTCATAATGCTAAGTCAGGCTTGTAGATTGTTCATGTTTTTATACACGTGAACTAATTATTTTATAGCAGGACCACTTCTCCTACGGTCCTTGGAAAACAATGTTAGTGTGACATAGCAGAATAAGTGGGCATACATTCATTTAATAAAGTGACACTTGACAGCCTTACAGAACAATGCTTTGACTTTCTCATTTCTAACTTTAGGAGAGTTGTTCATGAATATAAATCAAAACTTAACTATAAACCACTTGGGAAAAATATATGAAAATCCATTTTGAAAATTTGTGGTAAGCAGATGTTGTTTTGAAGACTTTGTGAACTGCACTGTACTGTGGACGACAGTTATTAAAGATGCAATAAGAGAATAGAGAATGGGATGCAGAAGAGATTACACGCAAACAGACCGTTCACCCATGTTTGTGTGCACAGTCTTGTCTGCACACACACACAAACATCAGTAGGAATGATGCGTTTGAAGGGCTTAATAGCGGAGATTATCATCACACACACGCAAACACAAACACACACATACACACATAATGTGGGGGCCCTCGGGAGTTGGCCGTTGACTGACATTTGGAAAGGGCAAGAGGAGCATCTTTCTCACACACACACACACACACACACACACACACACACACACACACACACACACACACACACACACACACACACACACACACACAGCTTTGACCTCCACACCATCAGGTGTCAGCATGGCCCCCCTATACAGAAGCTCAATACTCAGATTAACATCAGGAACCAGGATTAGCTTGCGCCTGCAGGGTTTGGACGACACACACTCGTTTCACCTGGCTGTCCCGTAGTGCTTGGGTGCCACCAACACAACCACATAACCACACAGCACACTAACACAAATGTGCATTTGGTAGTAGCACACACAGATGTATTTGCACACACATGGATAGAATTAGAGTTATTTGGCATTTACTGATAAGGGTTGGCATTGGGTAATGAAGCTAAGGAAATGAATATAGTCAATGAAGGACCTCAAGAATATAGTTTATAGAAGGTTTGTGTGCGTGTGTGTGTGTGTGTGTGTGTTTCAGAGGAAAACAGTGGAAAACCCTTAACCCTTGCTTTACAGTCGTTAAAATTCAGTCTTCCCCAGTTACATAAACAGCCAAATAATGCATTAAAGCTGTTCGTCATCTCATATTCACAAGCCTATAAGACTCAATTCTGGAACAATATTTCTGCTACAAAGTACAGAATAGTTGAAAAACTGCCTCGGCAACAAATCTCTGCCCCATCCTTGAATATCTGGTGCTGTCTTACATAACGATGCCTCACCAGCCACCTCACAGCAAGTGAGCTTGTTCAAAATCCTTAAGAGGCATCTCTTCCTTCTTTTAAATTGTCAGATTTGCTGAAGGATTGCCTGGCTTGACCAGCGCACTACTCACTAGTCAGTCAAAATCAGACCATTGGTTTCTTTGAGGCAAGGTTTCCAAAAAGGGCATGCTAAAAGTGTCTGGACAAAGCCACAGACTGCTGGCCCGGTTTCGAGCGTGACAGCATGTCAGACCTGTGCGTCTCCACTATTAGAGATGTTTTGTCCCATGATCTCCTCGATTTATATTTAACAAGGAAATCTTGATGCTTCTGCAGCCAATGTGTGCTTTTCATTTGGAAAGGTTAGCACATGAGCTACATTTCCGAGACTGGGGTCAACACAGCAGGTTTGGGTGTTTTTATCTCCTCTGTCTGTCTGAGAGGCTGCAGCTCCTCTGGTTCGATGAGTCACCCACCAGGCTGCAGCAGAAAATAATGCTGTTCTACTGCCACCTTGTGGTTGCTGCAAATATAAAGTTCAATTCCAAAATCACTCCTTTCCACAAAATCACCTCATTACAGTAAAACAGAATCTGGCATTTGCGCCCTATCTACCACCATCAGTTGCCGACCTCGCTAATGCATTTGTGGCTGAATGGGAGCTAGGTTCCAAAATCCTGTGGAAAACCAGAAGAGGGGAGCCTTTTGTAGCAGCATATGTATGCTCCCTGTGTTGGAACGAGATGTTCAACAATCACATATGGGTGTGATGTTTGTATGTGCGTATAGTTTGTTTAAGTGTACATACACTTTTGGCCATGCGGTTTATTTTACAGATATTGGTTCAGCTTTATTCGTATTGTGGTAATGACCTCCTCCTACCTGTTCAAAAATAAATAAATATGTCATGGTCCTCGCTTGTAGTTTGTTCGGTCATGGCCTTTTGCTTCGTCAGAAAAGGCTGCAACACAACAATCTATATCCATGACATACTCTCAGACACTCCTGGGCATAGATTACATACACCTACACACGATCTACAGTAGTACAGCGAGTTCAAGTGGGCAGTATTTGCCTTTTCTTTCTCGGAGAGTCCAAAAGCAGTTCGACCCTGACATCTCAGAATACAGCGCAGACAAATGTGAGAATGAGACAGAGAAAAAGAAAAAGAGAGAGAGACGGTGTGTGTGTGCGTGCGTATGCGTGTCTCTGGGCTTTTTTGTGTGTACATGAGGTACTTTCAATTCGGAAGGTGTGACATCGAACTGTCAGCGAAGCCCAGGAGTGCTGACAGGTAGTACACACACACACACACACACACACACACACACACACACACACACACACACACACACACACACACACACACACACACACACACACACACACACTTACTCATACTGTTGTAATTGAAAACCGTCATTTTGAGATTTTCTCCATCATCAGGGATTTGCAATGGTGGTCTGCAGCACTGGGACACTGTAGATTACAGTGCTGACTCTCTCTTTCCTTTTCCCTCTCTGTTACTGAGGTACATAATACACAAAACCTCCTCATCCCTGGTTTGCACACGAACACACACACACACACACACCTACTAATGAATGACCGTCTCTCACAATTGTAGATGTGAGGAACAACCAAACACTAAACCCCTACAGATTAATAAAGAGAACATGGTGACACTTAAAATGAATCTATTCCTGTCTCCAGTCCAGCGGTTATACCTTGACTTTGCACAGGTTGTTATGGCTTGAAAGTGACTGCAGCTGAAGTGGCGAGGTCGAGCTTTCCGAAGCAGAATAATTTATGTTTGCCACTTCATAAGTCTAACTGTGCTCCAATGTCCAAAGCTTTTCCCTCACTCCTCCATTCTCTCTCTGCTAACTAAACAGTGTAATTCATTCATTATGGATTAGGCCCTAAATTAGGTTAGCACATATTTAATCATTCATGTGGGCTCACTTCTTTGACTGGCCTGCTGAATCATTAATCAGGAGTTTTGGAGATGCTAATTTGCTCTATGATCCACGTGAACATCTGAAAGTTGGATGAGCTGATGCCTGTTTTTATGTTCTGTACCTGCACATGAAGACTTTTCTACAATCAAGGGCATAGGTTTGGTTTTATCTTTGGTAAGGACATTTTTTGTCAGATGGCCAAAATAATATGGGCATTTTTCCTCTGTCTCTCTTTTCTCATTCATATGCACAAGTGTGCAGACACACGTGCACATAAAAAAACCCAACTCTGCAGAAAGTTTACTCGAATCGAATATGTGTTTGCTGATATAACTTGCCTGAAACTGAACTTGTATCATGATTTTTTTTTTCTCTGATCTTAAACAGATATATATACATTTTTTTAATTGTTAGAAATCTTGTTGCGATAGATTTTCCAAAAAATGTTACAAGAAAATAAATGAATAAAACCATGTAGGTAGTGTGCTACTCTGTTTGAACCAGCTATCTGCTGTGAGCCGTTTTCAAATCCCACCTGAGATTCTGTAGCTCTGTCCTTTCATTACGTTAATTTGGGCAACACAACTCGAGAGTTTCACGATAGAGCCACAGTGATGCTCAATCTCATCTTTAAATTGTATCGAAAAACGTATTCATGTGTCATTTTTCATTCAGCTGCTGAACTTTTGGCAAGATCTTTCACTAGGACATCAGAGCTCACCTGAGAGCCTGCAGCTCGACTGTCTGTGTGTCTGTGTTGCTCAGGCTGCTGCTGACAGGCTTTTCAGAATAAAACTATGCCTGACATTAAGAAACAAAATTAGTTGGACAAACTGTGCTAATTTACTTTATAAATAATGTTCATGTCTTAATGGCCCACGTGTTATAAGAACTCTTCTCTTGATCCACTCATGGAAAGGGGAAGGGAGGCATTAAATAGTAAATATATTTCATACTAACTTCAAAGAAGACACGTTTGGCTCGGTTACAGAACATTCTTATTAGCTACGCTCAGCTGTTACTTAAACTTCAGTTCTTCTCTAAAAAGGACCGATGTCTTAATTCACTTAGGGAGGCATTTTCCCCTCACAAATTAGCTCAGACCTAACCACCGAAATTTAAATATAGCATCAACTGACATTCATTTTGTCCGGTGAAGATTCACGACCGCCCATCACCAGCTCCACTACTGCTACTGCCGGGCTGCAGCTTGACAACAATGCGTAATAAGGTTTGAAATTGATGGCTTGCCAGATCATAGCCGAGTATCCCCCATGTCACAGTCTCTATCATAATAACCAACATTTTGCAGGAAACACACAAATCTGGCGGCTCTGTATAGATTTTACCGGAGAGTTAAAATGGCATAGTTTGAGATGGGTAACCTAAATATATTGTTAGGGACAATTTAGCAATACCTTGACCTTGGTAGGGACACGTCCTTACTGTCCATACCAAAGTCTATGCCCATGTTTGCAATATTGCTTGTCAAGGACTGATAATTGAACAGTTTTGGAATAATACACCCAACCACAGAATTGTGTCCATTCACTCACCCACACACACAAAGAAAAACAACAGAGATCACGCTCAGATCTTTTAAACTCCACATCTCAGGTTTTTGATATTACGGCACAGGAACAGATTGAGGATACGAGATAAGAAGAGTTTATACCAAAAAATGTCTAATGTACACAAACATGCACATACATACATACATATAGCTCCAATTCATTTTTTTTTTTTTTAATTTCTCTGTCGAGTAGCTGATAATACACTTTATGTACCACAGTGTGTTATGCCGCGTACAGAAAAACCCCAAAACTAAATCCAAAAAAGTAGGTAAGAGAGATATGGCAACCTGCTTAATGCAGGTGCAGGCATCCTTATAACAAATGCATGAGAGATACCCACATAAGGGACAAAGAAAACCAAACTGAGTTTCACATTTTGAGCATTTTTTCTCTCATTGTGGGTGGTAAAAACCAGTTCAGCGCAGTGCGTCTGCTCAGTATCTATGTGTGCAGTGTATGAAAAAATACTACAAATTGTGGAATTGTTATCTCGTCGAATCACACACCGCAGAGTCATGAGTTCATACAGACCTACATTTCACTGAACAACTGGCAAGATCTGTAAGTGAGTCTTACTATTCCCACGACTATTTTATTGAATATATCTGTAAAAGTGGTCCTAAGATTTCATTTAAGACTCTGCAAATCTATTTTCCCAATCAGCTTTTTACTAAAATTGGTGGGCTCCTTCATGAATACATTATTCTCTGCTAAAGCCACAACAGTTTTGATTATTTCAAATGAAAGATTCCTGTATTTCAGTCAAATCTGATCTAGCCACACGCACACACAGTCCTGAGGAAGTAGATTATTTTAGCTGAGACCACCAAACGTGACGGACCAGCGATTGAGAAATACCATGGAACAGAGGTTTGATGCACCTCACCTTACAAAGTAACCGAGCTCTCAAAGAAAAACTATTTTACAGTATGTTCAAGCCAAACTTTATGTTAACATCTAAGCAGCTTTGAGATTCCAAAAAGTTACTGAACATTTTTTGATTAAAACAAGGAAGAATCCTTTATGTCAAATCCTGTGCCAATTAATATATGCGTGAAAGCTTATGCATGTGTGGGAATTGAGAACTAATTTGGGAAAAAAAATGCCCCCCCCCCCACAGTTTCAGCTGAACACCATGGTCCAACGCTACTCTGTGGCTGCTGTTCTGTTCTCTCTGCTGCGGCTGGGTGCTTAGCTCTCTATTTGCTTTAATGACCTGGTTACACTGCAGCCTTATCTCACCTCTTCTCTCACTTGATTACCCAGTGGTGGATTCGCCTTCCCTCCTCAGTCAGCGAAGTGCAGCTTCGGTTGGATGAACTCATGGGCTCAATTTCATTCTTGCTCCAGCTCCGGCCTCCCATACAGCATGTCTTTGGATGTAGTACGTAGTGACAAGTAAGGCGAAATCCTATTTGTTGATCAATGTGCAAGAGAGATTGTAGCTCAGCAATGGCCAAAGCTGCACTATATGCACATATTAATAGTCTGTAGTGTTGTATGGGCCTCACATCTAAACTCCTGTTGCCCCTAGAAAACTAGAAGGTGATGGCATTCGTTCTAAAGCGATGGATGCCGGCGTTTTCATCACTGCAAATCTCTTACTTTCCGCACAATCAAACTGCAGATGTCATGTTTATACTTTATAGCACTCAGGTGTTGATGCAACCATACACTTAAAATGTTTTATGTCTTTGCCTCGATGCTTTTTTGGTTTTATCTAATGCTTTGTCAGCTTTGAACTGAAAGAAACATTAGTTCAGTTTGATTGACTTTTAACAGCTGGAACAACAGATAAACATAAACTTGAAATTTGAACTTTGTGCATGTTTGTGAAGTTATTTCACCTGTCTGTTGTAGTATGTAGAGAATATCACTGACCAGGTAGCATGAAAACAGTGCACTCGTGGCGGATCAATGTACCAGCACATCAACATTTTCTCTCTTAATTTTTTCCCTTTCTTTGTTTGTTACCTTCTTTGTAAGTATGTCTGTTACGTGTGTTTTCTCTCTTGTCCGTGCACTGATAAAGCCATGCGCATTGAGTTTACAGGTATCTTTTTACTGTCAACTTGAGAGTCAGAACAGAGAGTAAATAAGAGAGAAATGTCCCTGTGTGAGGCAGTAGCTTGAAGGAACGACTGAGTGGCGCCCTTTGGCCACTTAGTGCCTGGAGATAACCAGCATTTGTTATGGTTTGTAGATACTTTCAAATTCGTGGACAAGAGGTGTAATAAACAGAGGTGCAGTGACTAAAGAACTGCAGCCAGCAGTACTGCTGAGAATGATCGAGTACTCTCAACAACATTAATATACTATAAGAATAAAATCTAGCACTTCCTTTATCACTCGAAGCAGAAGTTCATTTTAACATTCTGAATGAGATATATTTGAAATTGAATTCCTACTTACGTGTGTTTTTTTTTTTTAAAATAAATATTGAACACTCGTTTCCCCTTTTTTAAATGCTTTGTTGATAACGTTACTTTGGGGGGGTGAAAGCAGCAAAATATATTAGAGCTTCACAACCTGACAGAAAACCATCAACACATGAAAATGTACTGACCTCCCTCACAATCTGCCTCCTCTTTCGCAGTATCTTGTTTCTTCAGTCGTTCTAACCGTTGTCATTACACGCAACGACAACAGTATATCTCATCGTATATGTTCTCTTATATAATTTTAATAATTAGTTTTCACTGACTGCGTTTCTTTTTTTTTCATGTTATACTAGCATAATATGGCCCAATTATTGTTTTGCCTTTTTTCTTTTGAAATGTGAACTATCATAGGTGATGACGTTTTCCAAGGATTAGCTGTCGATATCCGACAAAATCGAACAAGAAACGGAAGCGCAGCGTGAGGAAGAAAATTAGATGTTTTGTGTACGAAGTTAGTTAGCTAGCGTTAATTTATATTATTTTTGAAGGGACCAGACAAAGCGGTGACATCTTGAAGGAGGCACTTTCGTCCTGGTCTATATCCTCTGAAATTCGATAGTCCTCCTGGACAAACCCGTCACTTTCTCTGAGAACAGGAACCAAGTGTCAGGTAACGTTTACTAAGATAACGTTGAATGAACCGGAAAGCTAATGCTATCGTTAACTAACAAGTGTCAGGCTATGTCGTTACGTTTGCTTACTTATGTTGGTATCCAGATATCCAAAGTAGTAGGGAACGTTTAATAAAGTAGGGTAACAATAGCCATAGCTAGTTTTGCGGTGCTCCCGTTATCACAATAAAGCAACAACGCCAGGCTAACTTAGAACCATGCCGACTACCCAGGTACTTGTAACCCGGCTGGTAAACCAACTAGCTGATATTAACGTTAGCTAACTTGGCTGTTAAATTTTTGGGGCCTTATCTGAGTACCTTTTCCTCTCAGTTCATTTTAAATTGGTGCCAGAGCGCTGATCATTCTTTTTGATATAATGTTTACACGTCCAGACAGTTTGGCTGCTGGGATCAGCTACCACTGTTCTCGAGTGGTACAGCTGTGGAAAACCTCACGCCCAATATCAAATTGTTTTATGCTGGTTCCCTAAAAGGCCTAGTTTCATTGATTGCTAGTGGGTCCTGGTTTGTAGAGGAGCCTTGTGTCAAAATCCAGACCTTTATTATTATAGATTATATTTTACTCAGATGGTGCATATTCCTAAATAAATGAAATGATCACAAACTTACACAGAAACGTAGGGCCAGGTACTGTGACACCAGCATAGAAGTACAGGCTTCTCTCCGGGTCTGTGTGGAAATAATGAGGCCGCCATGTGTAGTCTGCTGGTTGCACTGTACTTGATAGGAACAGGGAGCCGACAGGGAACATATACAATCCACAGGGGGTCAAGGTGAGGGTGTCAGCTGGGTTTCAGCAGCACATTTATTCTGCAGAGCCCTCCAACTGGTTATTCCACCTATGGTTACAGTTAGATACCTGCCTCTGTACTATGTACTATATGAACTATGAAACAGTGCACTCTCCTCATTGGATGATTAAAAAAATATTAGTTTTTTCTGAAACGTCCGCCTTAAAAGCTAAGCTGTGATTAGTTTATATGAAAAGTTAACTAAAAGTTAAATTACACAAACGTCTCAGTCTAAAGGAAGCTTTGTTGAATTGCCATCTGATGAGTCTTAATCAAATTGTTGTTGTTTTTTATTTATTTTGTACCCTGTCAGCCAGGATGGACCCAGCTCTCTTGAGGGAGAGGGAACTGTTCAAGAAAAGAGCTCTGTCCACTCCAGCTGTAGAGAAGCGACAAGCGTCCTCAGACTCTGGATCACACAAGAAGAAGAAGCCCAAAGTTGACAAGGAGAGCTCTTCAGGGTCCAAACATAGCACTGGTAAGTGAAGCAGACTGTTTTAAAAATAGATGATAACAAGTTTGACTGTTAATGTAAATAGCTTCTTCCTGGTGTTGTAACGGGGTTATGTATGGATAGAAGCTCTGGTACTGCTGACATAAAGTACCTTTGTAACACTGATCTTAGTGCCCATCACCACTGAACTTTTCACTATATATCAATAGGGATGAATCACTGTTTTATTATTTCATCATACTGGTATTTCATCATACATCACCGTGGCAATGCCATTCAGTAATAGTTCCAGTGTTTCTAGAAAGCTCAAACGTGTTAAAAACTACAGATTTTGTCCTGTATCATATTATTTTCATAATTTGAGTAGCTCCCTCCAAACTAATAATGTTTGTTTGTATATACAGGGTACTTATTTCAGAACCATTATGTTACAGGGAGCAGTAATTCAATAGACCTTGTTACCATCTGAATTCTGGAAAAGTCTTTCTCCCCTGCACACACCTGTAAATGATCAGAGAACAGCTAGAAAGTAAAAACAATGTGATATGACAAACATCCAAAAAAATAGTTGTTTGTGATATATTTTTGTATTTGGCAGTTTTGTATATAAATTGAGTAAATACAGCATGTCAGAAGGCCAGTTACTTCTTTTAGCAGAAAAAAAAACTGGCACATAATTCTGTGACAATTTATTAGGCATTTTGTGGTAAGGCATTGGAAATTATACATTGTGCTCAATATAACATGATAAAGTACAACACTGCTGTGCAGCAACCAAGTGTCATTTATCATCAAACAATGTTGCAATGCTTAACATGTTGACAGCACTGGGACACAATTTAAACTCAGGCTTTATCCAAAGCAAAGATGATGTCCAATTAAAGTTGATCAATTGCTTTGTTGCTTATCAGGCCCTTTTGGGACACGAGGATACTGAAGTTCTTAGATTCTGACAGCATTTTCTGTCTGTCAGCGTAATTGTCTGTGTACAACATTTTACCATGTCTCATAGAGGGTCATTCACATTCCAGCAAGTCATAAGTATGTGCAGTACTCACAGGGCAGAAGTCGCTGAACAGGAAAATCTGTTTCTTAAACTCATTGATATTGGTTCTGATTCGTGTTTTTTTTTTTTTTTTTTTAATATTAACATGTTTTGGCCACGCAACATCATACTCCATAAAAGAAAACATAGCAAAATAAGTACCACCCTCATTGTAACCAATTCTGTCAAATTTGTGTTTATTTGGGCGACAATATTGGTAATATTTCTACTCTGGTGCCCCCTCTCTCTCCTCATTATTTCTGATGTAAAATATGGTTTTCAGGGTCTGCCATCTGTGGTTAGTGTTAGTGAATTTAGATGTGTGAAGATTCCCTCGTAACTGAAATGAAAAGCTAATCAGACTCACTCCAAATCAGTGAAAAACTACCCCCTTTTTACATTGTTCTATAACCTTATCTTGTCTCTCCCTACACATTCACTTAACTGTGAGCGACTGAAGTACTTTTATGCAGTTTTAGAAGTTCATTCTCAGGGCATTGGAGTCGACGCTGTCGTATTGCCCAGCTCAGCAATGACACCCGAATTCCCGCTATTCCTTTTCTTCATCATTGCTGCCTCTATACCACCTCAGTGTGGGATTCTGGTTCCTTGCAAATGCTGGTCATGAGCTTGCTGCAGCTTCCCGGCCCCTCCTCCTGTAGCTGGTGATGTGTCTTCCCTTTGGCACAGCACCCACAGTCCAGTAGCTCATAGAGCACAGCCAAGGCAGCCAGAGACAGAACAGTTAGGATGAAGAGCAGAAGGATGATGAAGCAAGCCACATTCCAGCCGTCATGGAAAGGATAGACTTCCTGGACCTGCAAGGAGACAAGGGGGAGAGGGACCGCCCCTGGGTGCCATGGGAGATTACTTGGATGTATAGTGGCAGTGACGTTGGCCATGATTTCTCCTTGGAAGCAACAAAAACAGGGAGACAGACAGATTGTTAAATCCTGTTCCTGTGGTTGTGGGTTTCCCTGCAAGGTGGTGACAGCAAATTAGAGAGTGATCTTTGTAAAATACTTGTTTCCATGGTGAGAGAATGATTAAATAATTAATCTTTAGGCATTTGCCCCTAAAAACAATAAATATTCAAAAGAAAACATTGTCTATGTCTATAGACCATGTGTACTGCCTATGTGCTGTTTGAAAGGGACGCAGTCTCACTGAAGACCACAGACAGAATGAGAAGGCCATTTCCTCTCTTCAAACCATCAGGGTTTCTCTTGCGTAATTTGCTTTAATGTGATTATAGTAGCACTACATTGTTATCAGTCATAGAGGGTATCATGTTGTAAAAAGATAAATTGCAGTGTCAGCATGTACACAAAAACTCTAGCGTACACCTGTCATTAGAGAAATAATTGTTACTTAAATGGAAGGCGGTTTGTTATTAGAGCAAAAGGTTATATTGCTAAAGAGCACAAACCCTACTGAGGCCATCTGCTCAGAACAAAAATAGACCTTGAGCCTGGTAGAAGAGGATGGGTGCACAGTTGAATGTGAAATCTATGCTTGTTTTGCAACTCTTGGGTCACAACACTTGACAAAAACACCGTTGTTAAGAACTTGCATTAAAGTAATGAAGTTAAAGGGTGAGCAGTGTGCATATCGTTAGGCCTTTTGTCTTTCTTCAGCTATCCTTTCACGTTTTCAACCAACGCCTACCATTTTAAATCCTCAGGGAACAGCGTGCCTGTATCTCTGCCCCCACACACACACACACACACACACACACACACACACACGTGTACATAGATGCTTTAAAGAAGCACTTGTATATGTATGCACACATGAACAGTCACAGACATTTTTATATCACCTACTGAGACCAAGACAGCTGACCCAGATTGCTTGAGTCAACCACTGAAAGGAGTTGAGAAAGAGGGGCATAAGTGCTTCTTTTTACGGTAGACTAATCCGGTAATTTATTGTGTGTGTGCATTTCTTCCTTAGATCTTACAACTTTAACTGGGCTTACTGTGTGTAAAAACACATTTTTTCATGTATGTAGGAGAGATTTGTGGCATCTTTAATAAAACCTATACGTGAGAGTGTATTTTAGTGCACTCTGAGACATAGGTGCATGCTCGTTGTGAGATTGTAATTTGGTTTTCCGTTTTACCTGAAACTGTAATGTGATAGAGCCGTTGTTATAGTGGCTTCAGTTGTCTTGAGATCAGACATTTTCACCTCAGGCCCAAACTGCCCAAGTTATATTCTTGCACTGGTGCCCAAACTCATCATAATACTGTATATGTCGTCAATAATGTGGTAAAGGCGGCTATATATGGGAGGTTTGTGTGTGGTTATTTGTTTGTTTTTATCTGCTTGACATGGAGTTAAGGTGACCTTTCCTTCCAAAACATTACTAACAAATATTACCCAGAAAAAAACATGTGACCGTGTCAGCAATGTCGTGGGATTTTTTCCTCATTGAAGATGTTATGTTGCATTTATTTTTCAGCAACAATGTTCTTTCAAATTTTAACTACAGGTTGCGTTTGGTTGTGTCTCAAAACAGTATGATAAAGGTGTGTTTTGAAATAAATCAGTTTGTTATAAACTTGGTCCAGCCTTTGATCAAGTTGAAAATTGGCATATTTGATCTTTCATGGATGCTGACAAAGTGCCTACCCTGAGACTGGTGTGATCCCTACAGCAGCTGTTATCGCTGATATTTCCCTCTGGCTCCACAGTGGTTGTCTGTCACCAAACACACAAACACCAAACACACTCGTAATGCCCCCGGTTGGCTCCTCAAAGCTGTCAGTCCTTCACTGATTTGTCTTGAGAGCTGCAGTTTGCACCGAGTCATGCAGTTCCACAAACACAGACCGACATGATGCACATGAGTACACACACAGACATAGAAACACAGAGTTTCTGATGCTTGGTATTCAAGTGGCACAAGTGCAGACAGACAGATCCATGTTTATTTAATACATTGCGTGTTTGCTCAATCTTGGCTTTAATGTTAAAATTTTCCAGTTTTCCATACATAGCTGCTAGATACGGTGATTTTCAATGTTAGATTTTTCTAATGCAGAAGGAATTGGCTTAAATAGATCTGCTGCGTTAAAAATTAATGATTAACCCAGTAAATGCTGGAATACTCACAAAAAACCCCATAGCCATAACTGCACGTGGAGACCAATAACAGCCTGTAGCTTAAATTCATACTGTGCATTGTTCTGATCTCTTGATGTCAAACACACACATTATTCTGAGGATGCTATTCTGAAAAATATGCAGACTCACCTGTGTGTCTGGCTCAGTCTTTAGAAGATGCAAGTCTACAGATGCGCTCTCCTCTTTTTGGTGCTCCACCTATCGGTCTCGCTCTATCGCTCTCTCTCTCTCTCTCTGTCTCTGTCCTACGTGTTCACTCCTCGACCCCTTTTTTCCTCCTTAGTACTCTCGCGCACTTCCATCCGTCGCTCATGCACTCGCTCGCTCCCTCCGCCACTCCTTGCAGGTCTTCATGTCTCAGCTGAACGGCACGGGCTTCTCTTCATCATTGGCCCTTTTCTTTTAGCCCTTCCTCTGCACCGTTCGTTAACCAGCCTGTCACAATGTCGGTGTCCTGCCCACAGTGCTGCTCACAGCAACAGAAGCTCCCGCCCACACCATGAATCATTAATGAATCAGTGTCTGTTTTCAGCTTTGATTGGCGAGTGCTGAGTCCAGACCTCAGATAGTCTCCTGGGGGTAGTATTATTGAACTCCCAACAGAGAATAAGACCAGCTGGCCAGTCTTCAAATCACTCTTATCAAATTATGCTCATACACTGCTCCTGCACTATTCTTAGAATAATTTTGTTACATTACAAAATAAGGCAGGTGATACTCTATATTTTTCTTATTGTCAAAAAAATCCCCTGAAAAGACCAAAACCAGTAATAAATTGATCCAACTAACAAGTTATGGCTGTGTAGCCAAAGCCTGATAAAGCTTATCCCTCCGTACAATTGATCTCCATTGTTGTCCAGAAACTATTAGACACACATCAATGATCCACCTTGTTGCTCTGGGTGACATGTTCCTTCATTACCATGAATGCATAAACATGGAAACCGCATCTTATTTTGAGTAAATCCCAAATACTCCTTCATGCTCATGTACTAAGTACTCATTAGTGCACCAAACGAGTGTTAATTCACAACTGGAAATGGTCCTCAACAAATACACAATTTACCCGCTTGAGTAAAGCTTGCTTAAAACAACAGTGCCCTGCCGAAAAATGTAGAATAATTTTTTTTTATTTTTTTTTGGCTGATTAAATAAAGAGAAGTGGACTCAAAAGATGATGGTTGATGACTTGATAGCTTTGATACAAGCTGGTGTGAAAATCATGTCCAGTTGAATTTCTAACTGTTTTTCAACATAGGGCTTATCACAAAAACCTGCAGCTTCTGTCTGTCCGTATAGTCCATTGGTGTCAGCCTTTATAATAAATAATGCAACTTTTAAGTATTTTACCTAAGCTCTTCTTTCTTTTTTTCCCCCCACAGAGTCTAGTAATGGCAACTTTAACATCAAAGCAAGCTCTGGGTACAAATTTGGCTGCCTGGCCAAGATAGTCAATTATATGAAGGTAAGCCTCTGTAGACAATTTATCTTTAACATAAAAGGAACATTCTTTAGGAATTTAGTGGTGATTTATTAATCTTTGCAGTTTTTGCCTCTGCCAACAACCACTGTTTTAGACATGTCAGTCTTATGGACATTGCTCGACTCCAAGCTGATTTAAGCTCTCACATTAGCATCCACTTATTTGCTAGATTTTATCATCCTCTCCATCAAAGCTCTTTAAAAGCTTGACTTGTTGTCTGTTGTGTCAGCCGAGTCAGTTGTGTCCACCGTGTAACATTTGGTCCCCGGTCTTTCTGTTGGTATGTACACAGCTTTCTTACCATGCTGTAGTTCTGCGGAGAGGCAGCCAGGCCCTGTCACCCTAGCTGTCTGACTCATCACTCGCCGCAGAACTCACACCTAACTTGACAGATTTTCTTTGAATGTGTGCCTTTTTGTGCCATCTGTTAAATAGTTTAAAACCGTGTTCAGTACCCTGACAGTTGAATGTGAGGCACAAAATCCCTGTAGACATTGGGATGAAATGCTGTCAAAAGGTGTAGGAAGAGTTGCTTACATTTTAAAATAAGATTCTATCATGTTGTTGACTCTGTATGTATGTTTACTTTATGTAAATCCATGTGCTTCTGTCCTTAACTCTCAGACAAGGCATCAGAATGGTGATACACACTTCTTGACCTTAGATGAGATTCTGGATGAGACCAAACTTCTTGACATCAGCATGAAACAGAAACAGTGGCTCATGACTGAGGTGTGTTTGTGTTTCTTTATTATTATACAACCTTTTATATATCATCAGGAGTATAATTGTCCTTGTCCTATACCATTACACTGACCTGTTTCACACCCGAAATCCACAAATAATATTCAATTTCCCTCACAGTAATCTCTAGGCTAATGTGAGCCCTTGGCAACAATTCTTCTATAACATCCTGTATGTTGCAAAAGAAGGAAGCCACTGAGTAGCATCGGAGTGATCATGCTGATAGCACACATCACACAACAGTCAACACCTTGTTGAAGATACTTACGTTAATAGCAACTACATGACTTTAAGGAAAAATTGGAGTTTCTCTAGCTGAAAATCAGCTAAAAGTATGTTATTATTATTTATGTCTTAATCTTTTAAAGATATGTGCAATGCAAATTTAGGATGTAAGTTTTTAACACATGTAGTTTATTTTTAACTAAATAGGGTGTAAAGGCGTATGAAAATGAAATTAATACCTCTGCACATCTCCCAGCTGGTCTACTACTTAAATAGAAACTTTAAACTTTAAATTTACTACTATAACATCTCCCTGCCAATATCAGGCCTTGGTCAACAATCCAAAAATTGAAGTGCGGGATGGGACATATGGTTTCAAGCCCAAGTACAACCTGAAAGACAAGAAAGCCTTACTGAGGCTACTGGACAAACACGACCAGTTGGGCCTGGGAGGAGTGCTGCTGGACGATGTAGAGGAAGGGCTGCCCAACTCAGCCAAGGCCATTAAGGTAACGCATAATAAATACAGTTTATGCATATACATGTCTAAACAAAGATGCTGCCTAATACATAGTGTTCATTACTATGTTGATTAATGGAAGGGATGTGCACTTGTGTTTCACACCCTATTAGTAGAGAAATGATCTCTCATTTAATCGTTGACAGGCTTTGGGGGATCAGATCGTCTTTGTGACAAGACCAGACAAGAAAAAGATCCTATTCTACAATGACAAACACTGCCAGTTTATGGTAGATGAAGGTGAGAATTAGTCAGCTTTGTCTGTCGGTTGTGATATGGCTCGCTCGCTCTCTCTGTATCGGTCTTTCTCTGTGTGTTGGTCTCTGTTTGGGCCGTCTGTCTTTCTGTCACTGATTTACTGTATTTAAAAGTTTTGGGTGCTGTAGGTTTTGATAATAAATTAAGTGGTAAAGTCATCAAATAAAAATACAAAATGACAAACTTTGGCTCTTTAGCTTCTAATGGAGGATTTCAGTTGAGATCTTTTTTTTTTTAAATTAAATATCTGTTTTAATTGCTGGTCTGAGTAAATAACCTTTTTTCAACTTTTTAAATATAGTTAATCAAACAAAGAAAAATCTAAATATAACCAATAATCAAAACTGAAACTAGCTTTACTCAAACTTACCAAAGTTCTAGAACCAATAAAACTGATAAAGGTGTAACTTCTCACACCCTAACAGGTGCAACAAAACTAATAGGAGGGTCAGACTGATTTCCATTGAGCACAGTCTACGTATGCCCACTCAGCCCTCATGGTGCGATCGTGTCATAACAGTTTTCGTAACTACGAGATTCCGACCGATAAATAGCGTTAACATCAACTTCCAAGTAAATAACTACAACTGGGAAACCCAGACTTTTCTCAAAGCTTTGATAAATCTGACTCTATAATATGGAAGTGCCTCACATTAGCTAAAGTCTTTCATTTAAGGTGATTAAGCATACACACGCACACAAAATTCCATAGGCTTGAAGGGCCTTTTAAAGTAATTTAAAAAGAGAATGAGAATGTATCAAAACTTCAGCATTTATAATAAATCTATATCAGTCATTTACCAAGCACATTTTGCTATTTTGTCCATTTCATTTCATGGACAAAATCATAAAATAATTGTATGTCTTTAATCACTGTATTACTATCTCAAAAACCTTCTGTCTGAAATGCAGAATTTCAGAAACTGTGGAGGAGTGTCCCAGTTGATTCCATGGATGAAGAGAAGATTGAGGAGTACCTAAAGAAACAAGGCATCTCCTCAATGCAAGAAACAGGACCAAAGAAAGTGGTCGGTGTCTTTTGCTCTCCCAGTCTGCTCTATTTTCATTCTAACTTCTCAAATTTAAATAAACCCAGCCTGATGTATTTCACTAGAAATAAAGGCTTTAACATTTTAAACACTGAATGGTTACAATTGTACTGAGTTAATCAAGCATCATAACCAATGCTGATTGTGTTTCTGTGCTCCCTGCAGTTACCAGTTCAAAAGAGAAAGAAGCAAGGTGGGCAGAGGAAGAGACACTTCAAGACCCACAACAACCATCTGGCAGGAGTGCTGGAGGATTATTCGGATGGCGTTCCTGTAAAGAAGTGAAATCCCTTCCCTCACTGCTACATGACCTCAGAGCGATGTTGAGTCTGTAAATCAGAAATGGCTGCAGATGGAGACTCTGGCCACACTACAATACAATGACTTTTCATGGGTGTCTTGTGTCCAAAAAACTAGCATCCTTTCCTTTCTTTGCACTCCTCTCAGTGATCAGTCGTATTGTATTAAATGGAGTGAATAGCACCTGTGTTGTGGAAGCCTTTTCAGTTTAACGATCAGTAATGACTGAATGACACTGGAAGAAGAGAGTGTTGAAACCATTAAGGACAGTGAATGCTCTTAGCAAGACTACCATCTGTAAAGGGGGTGATGCAACCTAACTGTTACAATGTAAATGAGTTGAAGTGTGTAAATACCTTTTCTTCATTTTATCTAGTATATCACAGAGGTGTGTGTGAAGGGTTTTATGTGAGAGGGCAGCAGTCTTCATCTTATGGCAACCTTACATCCTTATATTAGGAATTGCAGAAGACAAGTTTGTGTTGTGCAGTGCATCACAATAATGCCTCTCATCCAGCATCAGACATCTTGGACATTATTTCCTGTGAAATTTCAAATTATTTAAATTCTTTTACTTTGCAGCACCATGGCGTTGTGCTTTAAAATACTAGAATTTTTAAATTTTAATAAATTACAGTTACAGGATACTGCCTTGTTGCTTGATTTACATGCACTGCAGTGGCAACAGTTCTATTAGACCAGTTAATTTAGTTTTTGCTGACATCAAGTATTCAGTTGTTGTATATAACACTCAAACTGAGAATCAATAGCTTTACTTGAAATGTATAATTTAATGATTGTATTTTCACCCTATTTTCAAATTTGAATATACATTCGCACATACACGGAAAACATTCTATTAATCCATGTGTATTCTTACTGCAACATTAGAAACCTTATGAGGAAATTAACAATAACTACTGTGACCAGTACATGGCGCACACCATCAGCATTTTTGAGGTTATTTAATCAATCATAGAAAACAGTACATCAGCACAGCAAGATAAAGATGAGATGCTTAATCATCTGTTGGGGTTAGAGTAGAAAATATTTTTAAGTAAGTGAGAAAAATTACTCATGAAGCTAGATACATATTATATAGTTATATACATTCATGCTTCCAGCAAAATCTAATTACATATGAGTTTGCTAGCCATTTATAATTCAACTTAAAAACTACGAATCTAAATTTTAGCTAGTAGTGTGGCCTGCTTTGACAGTTTTCTTTAAATGGTGATAGTTTGGCAAAATCTTCATCAGAAAGTCGAGCTGAAGAGTCTGGGGCTGTAACGACAACAAAACAAATAACCAAATACACAAAAGTGGTGTTTTTTCATGATTCTTTAAGCATTAGACATATCTGAAAATCTTGCACCTACATAATACCATTTTTAATACCAGTTTTTATTGCATGCTATTTTTAAGTTAGTGGAGGGCTGTAAAAATATTAGGCCTGGCATGTTTGAGCTTTAATTTATGCTTTTCTGTAGTACGTCATCCACACATTGTGCTTTCGTATACAGCGTGGTTAAAAAAAGAAACCATTACTTTTAAATATTTATATGGTATGTAGGACCTTTCAGAACTAATAAACAACACTGATGAGGTCATGGAAAGATTGAGAACCTTGGTCATATGAACATGACCAGAACATGTAACTATTCAGAGAAAGAGTTTTAAATTTATGCACAGGATGTACTTGCTAACAGTCATGTTTAAAGGAATCATATTTAAATAATCTGCTCTCTGGTATTAGTATTGCTCTCCTGCCAACCCCTTGGGCTTTAAGTAACAATTTGCTTAAAAACATTACACACAATCTAAAAATCAATCTGAATCAGTTTGACAAAAGAGCTAAACTCTAACTCATGGTCAACTAAAACAAATGTTGGACCACTAAGCTTTTTTTTTTTTTTTTTTAGTAGTACAGGTCTGCTATGGAAATCAGCCGGTGTAAAGTACATGCTCACATACAGTATTTTCTTTTGGGATAATGAACCACTAGTGAGGAATTAAGTGCCCAGCATTATTAACTGGGCACTCTGCCTGTCTATACAAAACCCATAAGCACCAGCACTAAAACCTGTACAATTACAATGCAATCTACTAAAGCACCATCGCAAACTGAAGCCTCCACATTTAATGAGTTAATTCAACACCTCTCAGACACAAACTTACATTTTAGTGGTCCATCTGTAAGCACATATTGTAATGGAATGTTTTGGTTTTGAAGATGCACCGCTAATCACAAGCCTGGGGTACCCATTTACACCCCAAAATGTCGCCTGGATGTGTGTGTGTGTGTGTGTGTGTGTGTGTGTGTGTGTGTGTGTGTGTGTGTTTCCATACCTGTGGTCTCTCTGTCTGAACCCGTCTCATACACCCAGAGCCATAGATGACCGTGTTCTCAGGTATGACCTCGCACGTGTTGACCTGACAGAAGGCTCCAATGATACAGCCACTGGTGAGGATCACGTTCCTGCCAACGTCAGCTAGAAGACAACATAGATGATATTTCATACAGTTAGCGACTGCATTCATCTAAATGCTCCAACCTTCTCTGCGACGTGGTTTTACTTGCTCTACACGAACAGAGACTAAAAGCCAAACAAAGACGCAAACATCCCACCTTTAGATTCTATCACATTGTTGTCCCCAATTTTCAGGGCTTGTGATACTGTGAGTTGCCCGTTAAGGGAAAAACTGTGGTCTTGGTAGCTAAGAATCATCAGATTTTTAAAACATGGAATTGCTTGATTTATAGATTAAGACGGATCAGGCTAGTAAAAAGGATACCACAGCCAACTTCAAATACATTGTTGATGCCAATGGTCATTGTCTTTGGTTCCACCTCGGAATCTGGTGTGATGTTTTCTGGGAAACTGCAGGACAAACAAACAAGTTTATTACTTATTATTATGCAGGTAAGAACGATTACAAAACAGAGATAGGCCGCATGAAAAGATGGGTAAGATCGTGATGTATATGTTATACATTGAAGTGCAGAGAATCTTACATTACCCATTGATAATCAGAGCTTGCTCCTCGATCAAATTCCCTTCTCCGATCACTATGGGTCCTGCTTCTGCAATAATACGAGCTTTTGGGTGGACAACTGTCCTGGGGCCTGAGGAAACACACGAAACACGAGTAAGTATGACTGGCTCACGCAAATGCAGTAAGCAAATCTGAAGAATTCGCTGAATGAGCTGCTTAGATGTTGAAAAAAAAAAAAAGAAGCAGGTTTTCTCAACTTAGCAGTGTTTACTGGCCAGTGACGAAAGGCGAAAAAACGTACCTATCGTAACATCTCCTCTGATTTCACTTTCAACACATACTACGGCTCCAGCTGCTATTTTGACACTGCAAAAAAACAGAAAAACAGCGAGAAAAGTGTGGAAATGTTAGCTAACGTTGCTAGCTAGCCACTTCGATAAACCGTCTTAACAGGCTACATGGTTACTTCATTGTGGCTATTTAGTCATCATATTGTGATACTATTAACACTGAACTAAGCGGTTAAACACCATCTACGGTTTAACATTTATATTACCTTTTCTGGGAATTTTGTTTATCTGCCATTGTGATAGATGAAGTCCGATGGGAGGCGCCGGTGATTCACTCGATCATCGATTAGGAATCCTTGCTATTATATCTTACGCGCATGCGTGATTCGACAATACAAAAAAGAAAGATGGCTTTGATAACTCTCGCATGATTATTACCGTCATTTGGTTAAAGATTGTAATCGGGAACATTTCAGTTGAAACATTTCCCTAGTTTGTAAAAAATGATAAGGAAGCGATACTTCCTAACACCTACAGGAACTAGTTCCCTTATAGCCTCTGGAGTAGGTTAGAGAATAAACGTTACCATGGCAACTTCCTCGGCCGCGGAGTTAACGTATGGTACAGTACGTTCCAGCAAAGACGAGCAGAACGGAGCCGCGAAGCCCGTGGAAAAGCTGGATTCAAACATTTGATCTTTCCGCACAGACAGGAGTCATTTATGGGATCACGGAAATATATTTGAATATATAGCCTACTGCTAGTTGGACGGAAAAAACAAACAAACAAACAAACAAAAGCAAAAACCACGTATGTTCTTTTCCCCTAAGTTTGGCGAAAGGAAAGCCATGCGACCGAGGTTGTGCAGAGTATAACTGGGGCCAACGTTTCCATAACAACGGAGTGTACAGACACCTGCACAAAAATTTGCTACACAATTTCTGGGATCTCATGTAGAATGAGTCTTTACAACAGCAAATACAATGTGTGCAAACTGATTATCACGCACACTAGAACAGCCTTTTATTAAACAACCAAACAAGTACGCCTCAGTGGTATTGATCCATGGGTAGTGACGTGCGGAGGGCGACGGACAGGTATCGTTAATAATGTACTTTGTCCCTTCTCGCTCCCACTATAGTGTCAAAACAAACTGGTCGGAAGTGGGATCTATTATGGCAAAAAGGAAACTCAAGAAAAACCCAAAGGAACCATCTTCAGTCGTAGGGGAGAAACAGGCAAGGCACAGAGAAATGACACAAACAGAGAAATATATATTTTCCCTTGCTGCAATTGCTCTGGTTGTAGCCGTTTGCGTGGCACCACTAACGGCTGAAATATCTACCTGTAAGTACACAGCACTGTTGACAAGTAAAAACTAACAGCAGGATA
This sequence comes from Xiphias gladius, assembly GCF_016859285.1. Taxonomy (NCBI): domain Eukaryota; kingdom Metazoa; phylum Chordata; class Actinopteri; order Istiophoriformes; family Xiphiidae; genus Xiphias; species Xiphias gladius. The sequence continues at coordinate 17,812,016 of NC_053414.1, read as the reverse complement.
GTGCCAGATGGTTAGCAACCTAGCTAGTTACTTAATGTCAGGAAAAAACTAAACATCAACCCCTGTATATCTTTCAATTACATTGCCGCAATGAAGGTTGCTTTCGTCAACGATGAGTAGATTCACCATGATAAATATGTTGATGAAGTAATTGACTATTAAGCCATACTATCTGTTAGCTCGGAGCTAACTGTAGATTAGCACCAACAGGAAGAAACAGTTAGCTGTCCAAGATTCAGCTCCAGTCGTTTGAACTTCCCTCCTGGGGGTACTTTACGGATTAATTCAGCATGTGACCACGGAGCTCTGCAGCCATAATTTCAGCCCTCTCACATGCTTTCCTCTTCATGACAGCAGCGATAGCTGGCAGTAGCTTACTGTAGCTTACAGTAGCTCTTTGGACAGTTTTTGTTTTCGCTCTGGCTACCCATCTAGCTTCCACACACTTCGGTATGGAGTATCTTTCGCGTCCATAAAGCTAGCAGAGAACCGTAGGTTTGACGTAAGTTACTGAAAGTTGTTTGCACAGCTGTAATTTTTATCAAGGCGTTAAAAAGCAAAGCCTTCCCGGTATGATTACCTCTGGCTTGTACAATATCTATGTCAACATGGAGTTATGAAAGATGGGATTGTTTTACACGTGCTTTTGGTTCATGTTATAACCAGTGTAAATGCAAGCATTGTGTTATGGGTTTCTAATTATTGAAATAATGTGCATATCGTCTGTTCAGAGAACAGCGGCTTCACAGTTGGGTGTGGTCAGCTACAGAAACATTGTAAGATGTAGAGTCTTCTGCATGTTTTCCTTTACTGTACAGCAAATGGATTTTCCAGTGGATTTCAACTGATCTGCAAAATGTGTACTGCTGCTCCCTTTTCCAGCTGGCTTTGCTTATCATAAGCACAGTGTCCTGAAGATGGATGAGGCATTGCTGACAGTCAATAATGATCTGGACAGTGAGGTGGTGGTGTCCTGGATGTCAGAGCGCTGCTACCAGGTAGGCTAACCCACACCAAATATTCTCCTCCAGTTGGTCGTGGATATATGACTTATTCCAGATAAGGAGGATGATGGTGTTCTGATGTGGACCCTTGTTTCCTTGTGTGCTAGTGTTTGTACCAGCAGCTTGGGGTAGTACCGGGGGCACCCAGTCCTGGCCAGCCCAGTTCAGTTGACTTTGTTGTGAGCACACAGCACGAAATTACACTACAGCTCAACAGCACTCCTGTCAACCTGGAGCTGTGCACGTAAGTTAAATAACACAGACGTGTTTCCCATACACCAGGACTTAACATATATTAAAAGGTATACAATACAAATGTTTGGGAATATTACAATACCATTCACTCTCTAAGTGTCATATACAGTTGATCTGCCAGCCAAAGGGAGCTGTCTCTGACAGATTAACTAAATGCACCTAAATATGTAGCATTTCTTATTTTTATATGTACCTAAGCAAACATTTTAGTGGGATGGAAAATCAAATAGGATTTGGCGATATGGTCTTACATCCCTCATGTACATGACAACACAGCTGGGCTAATTAGGAATGAATAAATCAATATAACATTTGAGGGTCTTCACAGATCCTTACAGTTCCACTTCACATTTGAAATGCTGTGGCACATCTTCAAAAAGAATATTAATTTCCCAACCATCCCGTGTATGGGGAAAAGAGGCTTTTTTCAAAAAGCAAACTGTAATATTCAACATTTTAACTGACATAACGTCTTGCACATTTTATCAAGGGGAGTGTGGTGTATCATCCAGCTATCTTCTTACAGAAACATTATTGAATAACAAGCTACATATTTAAACTAAAGATCCATGGAATAACAATGTACATATATGTTGATCAGTTCGGCTGTCTTGCTATGTGGTTAGCATATCGTCTCTAATTCCTAGGGTTCCTCTCCATTTTGGGGAGCAGGGAAACTACTCTCTGTGGGTCAAAAATCTGAACAACCTCTCAGAGGTCAACTGCTCTGTAGTGACTGATGCAGACCCCGTCAACAGCTACATACGTGAGTTTCACACTCATAAACGCATTCATGAGGTTCTGTGACATGGACATATATCATGTCATATAAGTGTTTTTACACTAAATTCACCCTTACCACCTTGTACAGAATACACAGAACATCTAATTGATGTTGTCCCTTTCTTTTCCCAGCAATATTGGTAGCTTTCCTTATCTTTGCTGGACTGGCCTTTGTGTATGGCATTGGAAGAACAATATTGGGGTAATCTCTTTTTGTTTTTTTTTTTTGTTTTTTTTCTCCTCTATTTATGCAGTGAATTCCCAAGTAGAGCTGTGATGAGTTTTGTACCAAGTAGAAAATTGACAGAGTACATATACAAACAAAATCAAATCTACTGATGATATATGAAAGTAATGATAGCCTTATTTCATGAGATTTGAAAATTTCATTCGATATTTGTTTCGGTGCTGTGGCATAATCTTCTCTCGTATAAACAGAAATCACTGCTAAGCACAGAGACCAACTGCTGCTGTATTTTTGTGTCCTAACCGTGCCTTGTACCTTGAGTTTGTGCATATTGTAGAATTACTCCTAACCTGTTTGAATATTTCTTGTCCAGGCTTGATGTAGTAAGACATATCCTCTTCCGAATGGCTGGCTCCATAGAGATGGAGAGGCTCATCAACTCTGTAAGTAGTTACTATGTAGGGAAATTTTAAGTACACCAAAAGTAGTAAAAAACTAACAGCTTTGTTAACAGATTTGTTCATATATTTTAAAGTGAGTGATGTCCTGATACCCTGTGTATTTTTATTTTGTATTATAAAGCACTTTGGATGTTTGTTTTGTACAATGTGGCACATTTACTACTAAAAAATTTTAAATAATATATCCCGCATACATTTATTAGGCAAGCTGCATCACTTGGCTCTCTGGGGCTGTTAAAACAAAAACAAAAACAAATAAAGGTTTTAGTGGAGAGATTTACAAGCTTTTTGAATGGAGGCTTCATTACTTTTTCAAATCAAAGATATTGAAAAGTTGCTCAAAATCAGTTACAGGCTGCTTGTGTCTAGAAATGTTTTTCAATCATTTTCAAACCCTCAAGGGAAAGGTATTAACCAGTATGTATGACTCTGTGGGCAGAGGTGTGTATGCTTCCAACTGAGTAATCTTAATATTTAACTTTGCTTTCACCATTCAGGAACTGGGCTCCCCTGGCAGGACAGTGGCACCAGTCACTGACAACATCCTCCCTCCCCCACCCAACCCCAGCAAGAGGCTGCGATCTCTGGACACATTCAGAGGGTAGCCCCCCTTACTCCTGCAGCTCAACTTGCTCAAAGAAATATATTATCTGAATTACCACTTGGTCTGATCTGTTGTTACACTGTATCATGTGATTTTAACTGCAGTGTGACATTTTGGCAGCTGAGACCAGCATTGTCAGTCATTAATGAGCCGCTACTGATAATATTCATATTGATCCAGTGCCTTGAGGTTGTAGTACTTGTTTCAAGGGATCTTTCTTCCAAAGTGAACCATTTAGCTGTATTTCTGTAATCTCTTGCCTGCAGTGCTCAGTGCTTTTCAGTAGTGTTAAATATTTTCTGTTTCCTTCAGTATTTCCTTAGTAATTATGGTGTTTGTGAACTATGGAGGGGGACGATACTGGTTCTTTAGACACGAAAGCTGGAATGGTAAGCTCCAACTGGTTCTACTTTTATTTTATTTATTTATTTTTTTTAACCATGTCATTCATTGATCACAGATCTTTGTAACCTGCCTTGGTATCAGCCTTGGTATTGTATTCAATTTTGAAGCCTGTGTTTCCCGTTTATCTCCTTACAGGTCTTACTGTTGCAGATCTAGTCTTCCCTTGGTAAGCTCAATTCAGATTTTCTTCTACAGATTTTCTCTAGCAGGTCTCAGTTCTGCAGATTAGTTTACCCCCCCCCCTCTAGAACGGGACAGTTATTTGACTCTACTCATCCATTCACACATTAAAGTAAATATATAGTTGTAATATTCTTTTATGTTGTAATAATGACACCATATGTATATATGAAAGAGTGCGAAAACTACAAACTCATTGACCCCTATTCCAGTTACACTGTGGAATTTGCACATAAAATAAAAGTGTTCAAAATTTGTTGCAAGACATTTTCAATTCATTGGAACATGAATTACCTTCTTTCTTTCCCTGACCAACTGGTATTTGCCCATGTGTTGTGTATGTTGCTACAGTTTTTTGTTACTTGTGCTGGTATCGTGTGTTTTTAAGTTTGTTTTTTTTGTTTTTTTGTTTTTTGTTTTTTGTTATTAGCCAATCCTGTTTGCAAACCAAAACGTTGAACTTTCTTCATGGTATCTGGATTTGAAAATGTTCTCCAGACTAAAACTTCAGCTGTCACTAAAAACAAAAATAAGCAAAAAAAAAAGTACAATAAAGCTTTTTTTCAGTTCCCTTGTTCCTTTGGTAAAGCTTTCAGCCAAGTATAAAACCAGTGCTCATCTTTTGAATGAGCCTCATCTCATTTTCACCTCACTCCTCTATTTGTCTCATCTTCTCACACTTTGTGTTTCCGTCCTCCACCAGGTTTGTGTTCATAATGGGGACATCCGTTGCACTGTCAATCAACTCCCTGCTGTGTGCAGGCTCGACACGCTGCTCGCTGCTGAGGAAAGTTGTGTGGAGGAGCCTGCAGCTCTTCATCATCGGTGTCTTCATTATCAACCCAAACTACTGCCAGGGTCCATGTGAGTGACACACTTCTTTGATGTTGACTACCACTACCCAAACCATTTATGCAGATGATTATAAGACCATGTTCTTTATTAGTGTTCCATACTGTGGACTTGTAAGGTTATTTCTTCCTTTCTTTACTTGTTTGTGTCTTCCTGCCTGCCTGTGTGCTCACCTTTCATTCTCATCCACTCCACAGTATCTTGGGACAACCTGCGGATCCCAGGTGTGTTGCAGCGCTTGGCCTGGTCATACCTAGTTGTAGCCTGCCTGGATCTGTTGGTGGCGAGAGGTCACCTTGACATCCTTACAATGGTCAGCCAACAGCTCCATTTTACCCTCATTCTTTAACTTTTTATTTAGTGCTCTACTAGTACAAGAATCCCCTAAAATAATGTCCACATCTACTGCGAAACATAAAAGCAAAACTTCATTCTGATCTCCTGACTGTAGTCTTTTTTTTACTCATTATGATACATGTGCTTATGCTAAATGTATTTTGAAGAAGGACAAAAGTGTTTGAGGACTGTCTGTGTTTTCCAGGGTGCTTGGTGGTCCCCTGGCCTTGACATCTTGCTGTACTGGCCAGCTTGGCTGTTTGTGCTTCTCTTAGAAACCATATGGCTAGTCCTCACTTTCACACTTCCTGTACCAGACTGCCCAACGTGAGTCAAACAGGGGATGCTTGTGTGTCTTTTTGTACCCACGTAATAAGGGAAATGCTCAGCAAGCAACAAGGTTTTGTCTATTTCGAATGACTATTTGTGTAATGTGTCTTTACGCATTTGTATGTTTGTGTTGTTTTTTTTATAATGAAGTGAAATGTAATGGCAGTTCAGTCTGATTATCAGGCTAGGCTTTACTAGTGTCTAACACTAACTCATTTTCAGCATTTACAAATGTATACTTGTTGTGTTGATATTAATTTGCTTCCTGTAATTACTGTAATTTTTACTTACTTGCTTTTACTCAACAATGATGAAACTGGGGTAACATTAAAATCAACATTCAAGCCTGTATATAGTTTTTCTTAACAATATATCATAAAGGAATTGATAAAATAATTAACAAGTGTTTAAATAAGCAGAATCAATTTGAAATCAGAGATGATAAAATTCTTTCCAAATCCCCATTCCAACTTGGTTTGCTTTTAAGCCTTAACATTGCTCTCAATAACCTTTATCCTACATTTATAATACTGACTCACCCCACTCTTTTGAACAGAGGCTATCTTGGTCCCGGTGGGATTGGGGACATGGGCCTATACGCTAACTGCACCGGTGGAGCTGCTGGTTTCATTGACCGTTGGCTGCTGGGAGAAGACCACATATACCAGACTCCCTCGTCACGGGTTAGTGACCAGCAAAACAAGCCAAACATACCAACAGCAGACACATTCAGTCTTTTTATAACTTGGGATGTTAAGCTTGGGCTTACTTATCAGGTTTCTCACTCACAGGCCAACACACACTTCCAACCCCAACCATGCTGACATGACAGGTGATGAAAGGGTAAACTGTGTCAAAACTTAGGTACAATTTACAAAAATCTACTTCTGTTTCCATTTTAATTAAGGTTATTTATGCAACTCACATGCCATATGATCCAGAAGGTGTTCTTGGCAGCATCAACTCTATCCTCATGGCTTTTCTTGGATTACAGGTTTGTAAAGTACATTTATCTTATTCTCTCTTACTTTTTGTCTCTTGCTTTTTTATGGATTTCTGATGTCAAAAATTGATGATAATATAACTCATTGGAAAGTCAAAGGGAATCAATTTTTGGTTTTAACTGTCGTATTTTTAATTTCCCCAGGCAGGAAAAATAATCTTGCACTACAGAGATCTCCACACAAGTATAATGTCAAGGTTTCTTATATGGGGTCTCCTATTGGTAAGCACATTAACTTGTTATATCACATCTTGTAGTTATACAGTATGTACACACTTGTATTACAATTTGTTGTTACTTCTGAGTTTATTCAAAGACTCATTGTGTTGCAGAGTCGTATCTCAGTCACAGTGTTTTTGACTTTTCCCAAACACATTTATTTTCAGGATTGTTAAATAATAAAGTCTTGTATTACACACAGGGAGCCATATCAGCAGTTCTGACCAAGTGTTCCACAGACCAGGGCTTCATTCCTGTCAACAAGAACCTATGGTAAAGTTTGCTTATATGCACTTTCAGATGGAACAAGGTTTGCTCAGCAATTGCTTTTTTTGTGGCGCAGCTGTTGACTGAATTTTTGGGGAAGTGGCTGCTAAGACTAGGGAGTTTTAACTACTAATTTATGGTGGCCTGTAGTTCTTTATACTGGCTCTGTTACTGTTATTTGGTTTGCTGCATGGTGCTTTTTTTGAGCCTCATGTTGTTTTGGTGGGTTAATGACAATTTCCCAGCTTGTGGGACAATACATCTTGTAGTCCATTCTTTCCTCACTTCATTTTCAAATGTTTAAAAAGAAACACGCTATCTATCCAGGTTTTTTCATATTTGCATTTCATTACTAGCCAGCCACCTCCCTAGTCCTAAATATTGAACACACAAATATTTCATCAGTAAATGCAGTCCAATAGTGTAACTATGTTAACCTTTATCACAAGCCAATGTGAATAATGTGCTTCACAGGTGTGTAGTTGTCGTGAATTGTATGAGGGTAGCTTTGTGACGTCAGACCAGAGAGAAATTGTAGAAGATCTCCAGGCAACGGAAAACTCCCCAAATCTACAGGAATATCCTTGAGAAATACATATTTGCAGTGAACGTCATCTTTAACGATTCTGCATGTTTCTGTCCATTTGATGTCTAGGTCTCTGTCCTATGTGACAACATTGGCCTGTTTTGCCTTTGTGCTGCTAGTCCTGGTCTATTACACAGTGGATGTAAAGAAGTGGTGGTCTGGAGCACCTTTTTACTACCCTGGTGAGGACTTTTATCAGAAATGATGAGCTGGCTTAGTGGACGACTTTAGGAATGTGAATTTTTGACCTTTAAACCAGATGCTCACCAAGGCAAGCTTTGATCACCCAAATTAATACTTTCTAATTGAGTTTGATGTAGAGATCATGGTTAAACATGCAGTTAAATATCAGTACTTGTAAGGTTAGTAAATCTACAAAACCACTGAACTGGAATGGTCTTTAGGCTACTAAGGAGTAAAATGACCTAATATACCAATTATAAATTCTGTCTGAATTTTTCTGTAAGCATCATGACCTCTGCTCTACTCTCACCTGTGTGCATGATTCCAGGCATGAACTCCATCCTTGTGTATGTGGGCCATGAAGTGTTTGAGGAGTACTTCCCCTTCCGTTGGCGCATGGCCAACAGCCAATCCCATGCTGAACACCTCACCCAGAATCTCGTGGCTACTTCCTGTTGGGTGTTCATCTCCTATGTGCTCTACAGAAAGAAGATTTTCTGGAAAATTTAGAAGTGGAGCCCCTAAATGATGGATCCTTTGGACAATAATAGCAGAGGACCTTGTTACATCAGACTTGCTGGAGTTATAATCTGAAACTTTTTTATTTTGTCAAAACTATGATGGTTGTCTTTCTCTGAACATATATGGGGTTTTTTCTTTCAAACAGCACAATTTTTTAATGTTTAGTCACTGCTTATTGGACTATAAATGTTTATAGACATTTTTTTTTCCAAAGATCTTCAGATATGACGCAGCTAATCCCTGCCAGATATCTTAACTGACTCAGGAAGAACTTGTCCAAGAATAGTTTGAGAATTTTTTGAACTACGAAGACTGACATTGTTAATCTACTATTTGACTGTTTGTTATAGATGCAGGTTTTCATTCATCGTCTTGTGCCACGGCCTACAGCAGCAGGGTGTTGCAGTAGTGGTTTAATAAGCCCTTCTGGACTTCCCCTTGGGAGAATCCCCGCTGCCATCTTAAGTACCGTGGCATTACTCTGAAAGCTGAAGTGGGTTTTTTGTGAGATTGACTCTTCAAGAGCAGAAGGAGACAATAAATGATGTACACATTAAAGAAAAGACTACCAAGAATGCATTTTGATCTCTCATCATTTCCACTGCACAATTGAGGGTGGAAGTGATATTTAAACAGAGAAAACAGTGTGTAGAGGTTTTAAAACAGCAAAGTTAAACATCTGCAATATTTAATTCTTCAGCTGTCTGCGTAGATTTATTCATCATTTATTATTGTATGTTGGTAGGCCGGCTCAAATACAAGTGTTTTCCATTTGTAATCCGCTGCTCCCCTCTGACCCCGCTCCTTCGCTTAGCAAGGGTCCAGTGGTGTGATGTATATGATGCTGCGTGTTACCAAGTGCTGAGGGGAAGTGAAGGAGGGCATGTGAAATGACTATTGAAACCCACAGTGCTTGTTTTGCATTTTGGTTAAATGCATGTGTTTTTATCCAATGCTTCAGTTTGCAGAAACAGACGTCAAAGAATTTCCCCTTTTATTTTATTACACATGCTCATTGTTATGTTTGCATTACCAGAAAGGATTTGTCTTTCTCTGAACATATATGGGGTTTTTTCTTTCAAACAGCACAATTTTTTAATGTTTAGTCACTGCTTATTGGACTATAAATGTTTATAGACATTTTTTTTCCAAAGATCTTCAGATATGACGCAGCTAATCCCTGCCAGATATCTTAACTGACTCAGGAAGAACTTGTCCAAGAATAGTTTGAGAATTTTTTGAACTACGAAGACTGACATTGTTAATCTACTATTTGACTGTTTGTTATAGATGCAGGTTTTCATTCATCGTCTTGTGCCACGGCCTACAGCAGCAGGGTGTTGCAGTAGTGGTTTAATAAGCCCTTCTGGACTTCCCCTTGGGAGAATCCCCGCTGCCATCTTAAGTACCGTGGCATTACTCTGAAAGCTGAAGTGGGTTTTTTGTGAGATTGACTCTTCAAGAGCAGAAGGAGACAATAAATGATGTACACATTAAAGAAAAGACTACCAAGAATGCATTTTGATCTCTCATCATTTCCACTGCACAATTGAGGGTGGAAGTGATATTTAAACAGAGAAAACAGTGTGTAGAGGTTTTAAAACAGCAAAGTTAAACATCTGCAATATTTAATTCTTCAGCTGTCTGCGTAGATTTATTCATCATTTATTATTGTATGTTGGTAGGCCGGCTCAAATACAAGTGTTTTCCATTTGTTATCCGCTGCTCCCCTCTGACCCCGCTCCTTCGCTTAGCAAGGGTCCAGTGGTGTGATGTATATGATGCTGCGTGTTACCAAGTGCTGAGGGGAAGTGAAGGAGGGCATGTGAAATGACTATTGAAACCCACAGTGCTTGTTTTGCATTTTGGTTAAATGCATGTGTTTTTATCCAATGCTTCAGTTTGCAGAAACAGACGTCAAAGAATTTCCCCTTTTATTTTATTACACATGCTCATTGTTATGTTTGCATTACCAGAAAGGATTTGTCTTTCTCTCGCCAGCCTCAACACATTGTGTTAAATGTTTCATGATTTTCCAGAATGAAATTATACTGTATGTTGCCTATGTATAGTAAAAAAAAAAAAAAAAAATACATTATACACTAAGTTGTAAGTTTATTAGGTACACCCAGCTAAAACTAATGCAGTGTAATACAACAGTCCTGATATATGATATAAACGGGTTGAACAAATAAATAGAAAGACCTATTTGTAATGTATAACACAATTCAGTTCATCCACACCACAAACTGCACCCTCCAAGATGACCATAAAGTTGAATCAACACCTCTCTAAATCAGTTTCAACACAAACCGGACATTATAACCATCACGAAGGGAGGATTTATTGCAGGATTGTTGTATTAAACCGCATTAGTTTTAGCTACATATACCTGGTAAACTGCCAACTGAGTGTATATTTGATGTCTTGCCTCATCATAAAGCTGTTTTGCCATTACTCCCACAGTACTGTATAAATGTGTCCCCTGCTGCGATTAGCAGTCAATAGAAACAATACTTTTATGAACTAATTTTACAAAACCATGTGATCAACAGGTAGGATATCGAAATACTGTGAGAGATTTTTGATGAATTGCGCATCTAGTACTGTCTTCATTGATGGAGTTCATTTTGTCAAACTTTTATACATTTAATTTTTTTTTTATGTTCACAATTTTATGTAATAAATCTCATTCCAAAATGTTGCTGCTGTTGTTTGAGTTTGGTCTTGAGTTTTATTGTAACGCTGTTCTTATGTGGTCATTTCTCTCTGATCAGTCTTTAAGCCTTGTTAAAACCGGGGACGCACTGTAATGTCCCTAAGAAGAATGATTATTAGTCTCACAAAGGTCGTGTGAAGAATTTATACAATAATTTGTATTCCCAGCGTTACAGTTCATATTTATCTTTAAGCTGTGCTTTCTGTCTCTTCACCGTCGAGAGGTGTAGTTTATTGCTCAATAAGGCGTGGGAATCGAGTTCCACTGTGGTGCCTTGTGAAAAAAAAGCAAGTTGTGAGGGTGCCCCTTCATCTCGCGATATAATCGGTCTACCTTCATTCATGTCTATTGTGAGAGTTTTTCCGTTCTCGCGCGACTTGTAACTTTCCCACGCCTGTTGTTTTGGCGTCTGCCCTCTGCCCGTCGCCCCCCCCCCTCCTCCCTTCTTCTCACCCCTTTGCCCCGTCACACCTCCCCCACTTTTTCTCCCTTCCTTTCCTTCCAGTCTGGTTCTTCTGTTGTGCCGTTGGCTTTGGTGAGGGGGCTGTGGGAGGGATCTCGCGATTGTTGGACTTTTTTTTTTTTTTTTTCGCGGGGGGGGGGCGGGGGTAGTTATTCGGAAGATGGCGCCCGTTGTTACGGGGTAAGTTCTCAAATTCAAGGTATAACATTATTTAAAAAGTTTTATTTGGTGGTAGTGTGTCCGAGTGATGCCTCTGTGTGTTAACACCGCTGCCTCGGCCTCAGTAAACTTAACGCACACAGTGCTACTTTGAGGCTTGATGTGGGGTCAGTTGAGCAAAACTGTTCTTTCGTAGTGTCGCCTGGTTTCTCTGCCATTTGTTGAGCTGTCGTGCGATATTAAATCAGTTTCAAACTATTTCAGGATCGATTTGGCAGTAGACAGCTTTGCCTTTCGGCTCAACTCCTTCTTCTGTGTCTGTTAAATTTCTGTTTCAGTATGTTGAGTACAGAAACCATGTAATATCTTTACCAACTCCTCAGACTGCAGCATTGTCATATTACCGTCATAGCAGTTGAGTTAAATAGAGCAAAGTTGTGTTGGATAAGCATACATTCATTGGTTTGATTTTACTTTGAACGCACCACATCGAGCTCAAAAAGAGAGTGATCAGTTCACAGTGTTTTTGCACCGCTGTACATTTAAACAAATCATCTGCATTATCACGTTTTGATCATGTATACTGCTCCATACTAAGTCTAAATGCCCGAGGGAAAGCCGTTTCCACATGCGAGTCTCTGGTCTTGATTTTATCTGTTTGAGTTCATTGTGAAAGCATAAGCACACCTGCATTTACAGATGTGACTGACTCCGTGCGTCTCAGTTTCTTCACCTGGTTATTTTTTTTTTTTTTTTAATTTCTGCTAACATAGCCCAGCCCTAAAACCACATGTAAACATCTTGCACGCTGATGTTTTTGTTTTGCAGGAAGTTTGGTGAGCGACCTCAGCCTCAGCGTTTGACAAGGTAGAGGAAAACACAAGCACCCCTTCACGGTGCAAACAGGTCAAATCAGTGCAGAAAGCCGAAGGCAAACAACTTCATTATGTGCTGGCAAAGTGTTAAAAATGTGTTTTCCCCCGTTTCAGAGAGGCTATGAGGAATTACTTGAAGGAGAAAGATGATCAAACAGTGCTCATACTACATGCAAAAGTTGCACAAAAGTCATATGGCAATGAAAAAAGGTTTGTATGGGACTGTTAATGGTGATACAGTGTTTAGTTTGTGTGTGTGTTTGATAGAGAAATCTTTACCATTCGGAATGGATGCCTTGGAACTCCTGTATATTTTCTGACCCCGTGTCAATTAGGTTTTTCTGCCCACCACCATGTGTGTATCTCATGGGCAGTGGCTGGCAGAAGAAGTTAGAGAATATGGAGAAGGAGGGTTGCACGGAGCAGGAGGCCCAGCCATGTGCGTTCATTGGGATAGGCAACAGTGAGCAGGAGATGCAGCAACTCAATCTCGATGGGAAGGTGTGTAGGCATTTATAGTAACACATTACTGCAGGACTTTCAATTATATATCCTTCTGACTCTTCTCTCACGCCAGTCATTTAAGCAATAAACAATTTACTCGTTTATTGCTCTGCTTCACCACTGATAAACCATGCAAAGTAACCACAGCATGAACTGCACAGCTGCTTTGCACTTTGCAGTTTGACCATATCCTTTGTTTGTCACTGCAGAACCCTTTTAACTTTGTTCATTCTGCTGATATTGTTTACTTATTGCACTGATGTCATTAATGAACTTGTTCTCAGAAACAGATGAGAGGGAAGTGAAAGGGGGACAAACACACACACTCACAAAAACCCCCTAACTATGTCTTCACTCTACGTTAGCACTTCTGCACAGCTAAGACACTGTATATCAGTGACTCAGATAAAAGGAAACACTTCATGCTGTCTGTGAAGATGCTATATGGAAACAGCGCCAACATAGGAGTCTTCCTCAGCAAGAGAATCAAGGTCATCTCCAAGCCCTCCAAGAAGAAACAGTCCTTGAAAAATGCAGATTGTGAGTTGCAGGCTCTATCAGCGCACACACACACGCACACACACACACACACACACACACACACACACGCACACTCTAGCTCGTCTGAAGACAGCTGTATGATTTCACCACAAACTGACATTTAAGTTTAATGTGAAAAAGGATTTTGATTTCCCTTTGCCTGTAGAAACAATTTATTATCTCCCATCCTTTATCTCTCACTCACTCTTTCTCTCTTTTTCTCACCCCAGTGTGTATAGCTTCAGGGACTAAAGTGGCGTTGTTTAACCGTCTGCGTTCCCAGACTGTTAGTACCAGGTATCTTCACGTGGAGGGTGGAAACTTTCATGCCAGCTCCCAGCAGTGGGGCGCCTTCTATATCCACCTCTGTGAGTCACACTTTGTCTTTATCTATGCTTTTTTTTTTGACTTTTTTTACAATTTTATTTTATCCTCTTTGCCCATTTCCTTGGTTTATTGATGTACAACAGGTTAACTGCTATGGGTACACACTTTGTCTTTATCTATGCTTCTTTTCTTTGACTTTTTTTACCATTTTATTTTATCCCCTTTGCCTATTTCCTCGGTTTATTGATGTACAACAGGTTAACTGCTATGGGTACACACATTTTAACAGTATTGTTATCCTCTCTCATGTGTTCCGTGATTATTTACACTTATCAGGAGCACTTATTTAAAAGTAGAGAGGGAGTTATAGACATTTAAGTTATTATTGTGTTCTGTCATTTTGTGTAGTGGACGATGATGAGTCTGAAGGGGAGGAGTTTGCCGTGAGAGATGGCTATATCCATTATGGCCAGACGGTCAAACTGGTCTGCTCTGTTACTGGCATGGCCCTGCCCAGACTGGTATGCATGTGTTAATGTGAAATAGTATGTGAGAAAGTATGCAGTCATACCAGTGGTGTATTTAATAATATATGTAGGAATGTATGTATACTATCGGTCAAAAGTTTAAGAGCACCCCCATTTTTCAAGTTTATATGGAAGTTAAGTCCAGTGAATAGCCTTAAATTGTACAAAGGCACATGGCAAACTGCCCAAGGTTTGTTTTGTTTTTAAAGGGTTTAGGCCAACAAAAAAACTGGGGAAAACTGGGTACATTTAATAGAAAACAGGCCTTTTTCAGGGATGAAGAAATTAGTTCCTGCAGCAATGGAAGTAGATGAAGCCTTAAATGTTAATGCAAATAATTACTGCAGGTGTGTTGACTTTTGATGATGTGGACCCTCGGTCTGTACAAAGGCAGTGCTGGAGCAAACTGTGTTACCACACCCTCTGATGCATTATTGGGATAATCCTGTACTGTAGGAAGTAGGACTGAATTTTGCTATCAGAATGGTGAGAAAAAGACAAGTAACAAAGGAAGACAGGCTGGTTGGTCAGGGGTTCAGCCTACAGCAAGATAATGACCCAAAACATTAGAAGAAAAGAACTAGACGGTGGCTTCACAGCCTCCAGACTTAAACCCCATGGAGCTGGTTTGGGATGAACTGGACAGAAGATGAAAGCAAAGCAAACTACAAGTCCAACACATTCGTGGGAACTTCTGCAACAGTTTGGAGGAACTTTCTAACAATTTTTTATTTCCATTGTAGAAAGAACAGCTTGAGTGTTTTCCGCTGCTGAATGAGTCAAACATTTAAATTAAATTTATGATTTAAGTTTCCATGATTCCTTTTTTAAAATCTTTATACTTTTTTGTTTCATGCTGTAAATTCAGAAACACTGAGACATTAAACTATATAAATTTCAGTAACAACCTGAAAAGTTTAGGTGTTCTAAAACTTTTAACCAGTAGTGTGACCGTGCAATGTTTCCAAATGTGTTTGTGTTAATTTGCACACATACATTATAGATAATTTGTATCTTGACGGTTGTATGTGTGCCTCAATGCCTCAGATCATTCGCAAAGTGGACAAGCAGACCGCATTAATGGATGCAGATGACCCAGTGTCCCAGCTCCACAAGTGTGCCTTCTACCTGAAGGATACAGACAGGATGTATCTCTGTCTCTCACAGGAGAGGATCATCCAGTTCCAGGTGTGCAGTCCCCCATACATGGGTTTGAGTGGGGTTTTCTTTTGGTGTGATTTTAATTCCAATTCTGTTCGGCACCATTGTTGCCAAAATTCATTCAAATTTACCCAAAATTCAAATATGAATTCTTTTTAAGATGCAGATTGTATTATTAAGCTACTAACTCTATTTTCAGTTTTCTCAACAGTGTAATCTATAGCTTCTGTCCACTGCTTGCATGTGTAAGTAACACATTTTTAAGCTTGGTGCACAAAATGCACTTTGGGAGTCATAGTAAACTTCTCCCCCGTTTTTATGCAAACAAGCTTGCACTTTCAATCAGATATCTTCCAGCAGTTGTTAATCTTTTGTACTGATAATTCAAATGGGAGGGTTTCGTGCTGATTCCAAACCAGGGAAATGCTCCGACTATGAGTCAGATAACGCTGTATATGGAGAAAATGAATGGGATTTTTCTCCATCCGCGCTCCATCCACTTCAAAAATCTGTTAAGAAAATTCTTTATAAAATCCACAAGAAAACAAATGTAATGATCTGGAGTGTGGCTCACATTTTAAATTTTAGATTATTTTGTTATATGGAAAAAATGTTTTTTTAGAAAAATGTGTTAATATTTTTACTGTTGAGTAAAAATGTTTAAGCTAGTTGTAAAAAAAGTAAGGAAGCTACCTGCCTACCTACCTACCACTTTGGTAGTTTGCAAACAAATGTGTTCTTACTCTCATTAGACTTAAAGTAGAAAGCGAAATGTATTCATTTAATTTTATTTATTTGTTTTTTTTGGGGGGGGGGTGGTTTTCCAGGCCACACCATGCTCCAAAGAGAGTAACAAAGAGATTATTAACGATGGGGCTTCCTGGACTATTATTAGCACTGACAAGGCAGAGTACACCTTTTATGAGGGCATGGGCCCCGTCCCCACGCCGGTCACACCTGTCCCTGTGGTGGAAAGTCTGCAGGTGTGTGCACAGCATTTTCTGTTGAAAATATGCTTGCTATGCTTTTTAACAGTAAACACGAGTGCCATTCTGGTTACCCACTACTTTCTTTTTAAGTGATTACTCAGCTTGTAGGGACCTTTTTAAAGGCATAAAACCTTTTTTGTTTTGTTTGATTGTGTCAAGTTAAACGGGGGAGGAGACGTGGCGATGTTGGAGCTGACAGGACAGAACTTCACCCCTAACCTCAGAGTGTGGTTCGGAGATGTGGAGGCTGACACCATGTACAGGTGAGTTTATATTTGTGAGTGCGCATTAGCGTGTAAAGGCTCATACACTCAAACTTT
This sequence comes from Xiphias gladius, assembly GCF_016859285.1. Taxonomy (NCBI): domain Eukaryota; kingdom Metazoa; phylum Chordata; class Actinopteri; order Istiophoriformes; family Xiphiidae; genus Xiphias; species Xiphias gladius. Next base: position 17,795,255 of record NC_053414.1, on the reverse strand, counting down.
GTCTCATCTGTCTGGCCCATAAGATGTGGAGAGAGCATCCTGTGTGTGGTGCCGGACATTTCTGCCTTCAGGGAGGGCTGGCGCTGGGTGAGACAGCCGGTGCAGGTTCCTGTTACGCTGGTCCGCAATGATGGAATCATCTATGCCACCGCTCTCACCTTCACCTACACCCCTGAACCAGGGCCACGACCTCACTGCAGTGCTGCTGGGGCCATTCTGCGGTCACATAGCACCTCTTCGTCATCGCCGGCATCTTCATCTTCACCGTCGTCCTCCCTGGGTGGGCTCGGGGATGGCCAGGGGACCTACAACAGCAGTGACTCAGGAATGTCATCAGGAGCGTCAACCATGTCTGTGCTGTCATAGTAATACTTATTTCTTGTGTGAATGTGTGTGTTGTTTTGAAAGTATGCTATGAATGAGTGAGAAAATGCATGCATGTACTTTCCGAAGAGGCTCATGGACCTGTGAAGAAATGCACAGAAACTCAGAAACTCTTCATGTGAGAGAAACTGCGGAATCAGGAGGAATGCAAGACGGAGTTGGAAAAAAAAAAAGACAAGTTTCAAAGAAAATACTTGGGATAACTAACTCCTCTATTTAGCTCCCTCTTGTGGACTGTTGTGGGCATGTCATAAGCCCGACTCAGAAGACCTTGAGCTTGATCCTCACCTCAGAGAAGATGAATCTGCCTTCTAACTCTCACAACAACCTGATTTGTAAAAGAACCATTTTGTTTTTATACACTGGTGGGTTTGAAAGCTATTTCCACTAGGCCTTCTTACTGCCAAGGTCATGTTTTTACTGAAAAGCTTGTTGATTTATATGTTGTGTGCAAGGGAAACATTTTTGTTGTAAGAGTAACATAGTTTTTACGGACCAAGGAATATTATTATATTATTTTATTCATATTATATTTTATAAGCTTTTGCTGAGGTACATTTTGATGTTTTTTTTTTGTATGATACTGCATAGTAAGTTCAATTTTGTTACCAAATAGTCATGTTGTTGGCTCCTATTTGAGTTTTGTCTCAATGGAGTGGTTAAGGTGGAAATGGCTTTTAGTACGTCTCTAACAGTCTGTCTGCAGTTTTCCCTACTTTTCCCCTCACCTATTTTTTAATATCCATTGGTGTGTTTTGGAAGTAGATACCCAGTTGCATACTTACAGAACCTTTAACAGTTCTACATGCTGTGCAACGATGAAAAAGAATGTGTATTTAGGAGGCACTTTAGAGAATGAAGACCTGCGCAAATCTGGCTGCAGTTATTCTCTTAGCTGCCTTAGGCCTTCTAGGCCGCTCATCAGTCTCTTACCACTCTTTATATCAAAGATGACATTTTTGCTGAGTGTAGTTTATGTATTTGATAATATACTATATCACACTGTCAGTGTATTCTGGGAGACCAAGGTTTAAGTTTTCTAATCAGTATGCTGTTTTTGTACCAGAGTGCTTAAACTCTACTCAATACACTGTCGTGACACCTTTTTAAACAAAACTCTTAATTTGGAAGAATATGTTGTTCTAATCTCCTACATATCTTCAGAGAAAGTGAATGAACAAAGAAGGGATGTCAGAACTAACTGTCTAAAGATCAAATCTTTAATGTGACCTTTTTGACTGTCACTAAATCTTTCATTTGGAGGGGCATTGAGAGTCCTTTTGAGATTGTACTTATGGAAGAAGAGCTTTAAGACCCTGTCTGCCTTGTAGCTTGCAGTCCTACCCTTGCAGTTCACCCACAGTTGCTCAGTAACGTCACGTTGGGATTGAGCCTTGTTGAATCAGGTTTTGTCAGGCATGACATCTGACTGCAAATACAGTCGAATTAATTTTAATACAATCAGCTGTGCTTGTGCCTTGGGTCTTATGTGATGAGCTGATGGTTTGTACAGACTTAAAGTCCTAGTTTGTTCTGCCTCTCTACCCCAACTTGTTAAGTAGGTTGGACATAAACATGGAACTTTGAACTGATTCACTAAGCTAGTCAGGAATGACAGTTTATCTTGCCTTAAAAACCACTACCTACAGTACCTGTCTTGCTTAATATTACTTTAAAAAAGTACCCAGACTTCCATCATTCTTTTTGTATCTTTCTGTATATCGTATTTCAAGATTGACATGAAAGTAATATCATCCTTTTCTTTCCATGTTCGTGGTATACAATGGTTGGATTGATGCCAGTGCATACTGTAGGTGCATCATCTCTTGACTGACATGAGAATGTTTTATGTAAGTACTATTACAGCAGGTGTGAGCACTTTTCAGTTTTACATCAACACTGTAGTCTGATCCCTGCCTGTTTCTGCAGAGGTGGAGATCTTTGATATGTCTTGTCATTTGCAAATCGTATAAATTCTTTGCTTATGTCAAATTATTGAATTTTTGGTCGTTGTAATGTGGATCCCCAATCTACCTTGTTTTTTTTTTTCTTCCTTGTCACTGCATTCTCATCTGTGCCTTGCTTTGATGTCTTGGTCAGTCAAGTCAGCATGTACTGCTAAGTATCAACAGGACCAGGCTCGATGCAAGTTCGTCCTGTCACAAGGTCAGTTGTGAGCTAGCAAGCTAAAACAACCTCATCATGTTCTCAGACCGGCAGCTTTATGAGCATTTTGACTGCGTCTTTACTCTCATATATTGCCTTTTGTTTCTCACCACTCTTTCCGTATATACTATCATCCCTCCATCTTTCAGTCTGGTGTAATACTCTGTCATACAGTAAGTAAATCAATCTGCCATGCTGCTTCAGTGAAAAATCAAGAATAAAAAAGCTGAAGCTGAGGGTCACTTCATATGTTTTGGTGTCTGTTTCATTGATTTGGGCATTTAAGAGTAGTTTGATCAGCTTTTTTTTTTTTTTTTTTCTCATTGGACAACTCCCAATCTCTCTTTTTTGGTCTCATCATCATCAATGAGCAGAGCAGGAGCTCTAGGCCTAAAGTTAGATATAATCACAAATGCACATATGCTGTATGCTCACACAGGACCTGCTGAGGCCTTTCTGGACACTTGCCACTTGGGCATGCTGTACAGCGAAGAGGTCAAATCTGCCTCACTATTTTTAAACTGGGAGCAGGATCGCTGGAATGAAACCTAACACTTTGTTACTCTTAGTGTCGTGTGTGTGTGTGTGTGTGTGTGTTTCTGTCTGTGTGTGTGTGTGTGTGTAGTTGTGTCCCTCACACTCTTAATGTTTCTACTATTAATTTTCCTTCGAGGAGATAGACTGTGTGTGTTCATTTGTTTCTGTACAAGTGTGTCAAAGTAATTGCCATCACAAGCCACATATAGACATCATTACAAACCCAAACAGGTGTACAAACATTTGCTAAGTCCATCCGCATAGCATGAAGATCTGTGAACAGGGGTACATCTGTCAGATTCAGACAGCCAGGCCACGACGTGACATATGACATGCTATTCCTGGTATGGTAGCCTAAGGGGCTTTAATTGATCTTCCACCTAAACTAGATCAGTAAGACCATAAAAATAGTTGGAATAGCTCTTCAGGTGGTGTTACCCCTCAGTGTTAAGCATTTATAAGCAGTTGACCTGGTCCATAACAAATGGAGGACTGAAAAACAAAACCTGCTTATGGAGCTCACTCAATCAACACTGTAGCAAACTTAAATTTTGACCTCCGTGTACATATTAGGGGGGAGACTGGGCCAGGAAACATAATAAAGTGTTGGGGGCCCTGTTGCGAGAAAGAGAGAGAGAGAGAGAGAGTGTGTTCCGCGCAGGAACGACACATCTCGACGTCTCTGTTGGAAAGGGCTGGCAGAAGGGAGGACAGAGAACTGGGCAAGTGCGATTATTTGGCCCATGAAGAGACCAATAGCCGCCACAAAACAGACTCCAACTGGACACGAGGGACAGAGAAGGTGTACGCGGCCTGAGCAGGATTATAAACCTATGTTTCTTTCCCATTTAAACATCATCTGACCTAAAAAGGGTGCTTTCCTGCGCCCTTAAGGTCTGAGCCTGAGATCTGCTGTGCGTGTGGTTATAACAGTGGATTTCATGAAGGATGGCTCAGTCTCAGGACCATTTATTCTGATGTTTTTTGTTTTTTGTTTTTTATCAGACCTAGTATGGATTGATCATAGCAGGATCTGTCATTTCTTAGGATTTCCTAAATTGGGGGAACTTTTACGCACAGCCTTCGTGTGTTTGGATGGTTCTGCAAACCATTAACGCAAGCTTCCTGAAGCATTCTGAAAATTTTGTGCGCTGTAATACACTTCAGGTTGCACACTAATCCAGCTTGCCCGATTTCTCAAGTGAATCACCAGTATCACATCTCGCTTCTTGGCTGTACCCGTAATAGCCGCACAGATCGCTTAACACTTTTTCGCAGACCGACACTGGTGCCTCCTTAAACTGGGGTTGGTGCCCTATATGTCCTTTTCCTCGTCTGTTGTGAGGAGTTTTCTCAACTCACTTGTCTCAACCCTGGGCGAAAACATTATCTGCCCTTCTGAAATGTTGCTTCTCTCCCCTCTGTTGCTCCTCGTTTTCCCCGCTGCGCTCCTTGTGGCCGCGCAAGGCGCCGGAGACCTCCAGGGTTTTCCCCTCCCCATTGGGAGCACAGGCTTTGACCTAGCAGGTATGTGCTGAATGATGCATCGAGCCAACAAAAGACAGACTCAATCAAATGGGAAAGCGGGGACACTGGCTCTCACCACTATGCTTGACAAAGTCTTCACATAGTATTCAAATCTGCCATGTCATGAAACACCAAATATGATGAGGGCATCAGTCTATTTTGCACATTTCACTGCTGAGAATGACATTGAATGTCCATCATGCGTCTGTTTGGCTTCCTAAATGAATGCAGCATGATTTGTGATTGATTCATTTTGATCTCACATTTGGACCGGTATAACCGGGAGCCCTGAGAGGCAAGCGACAGTTTTTTTGTTTTTTGTTTTTTATCAGACCTAGTATGGATTGATCATAGCAGGATCTGTCATTTCTTAGGATTTCCTAAATTGGGGGAACTTTTACGCACAGCCTTCGTGTGTTTGGATGGTTCTGCAAACCATTAACGCAAGCTTCCTGAAGCATTCTGAAAATTTTGTGCGCTGTAATACACTTCAGGTTGCACACTAATCCAGCTTGCCCGATTTCTCAAGTGAATCACCAGTATCACATCTCGCTTCTTGGCTGTACCCGTAATAGCCGCACAGATCGCTTAACACTTTTTCGCAGACCGACACTGGTGCCTCCTTAAACTGGGGTTGGTGCCCTATATGTCCTTTTCCTCGTCTGTTGTGAGGAGTTTTCTCAACTCACTTGTCTCAACCCTGGGCGAAAACATTATCTGCCCTTCTGAAATGTTGCTTCTCTCCCCTCTGTTGCTCCTCGTTTTCCCCGCTGCGCTCCTTGTGGCCGCGCAAGGCGCCGGAGACCTCCAGGGTTTTCCCCTCCCCATTGGGAGCACAGGCTTTGACCTAGCAGGTATGTGCTGAATGATGCATCGAGCCAACAAAAGACAGACTCAATCAAATAGGAAAGCGGGGACACTGGCTCTCACCACTATGCTTGACAAAGTCTTCACATAGTATTCAAATCTGCCATGTCATGAAACACCAAATATGATGAGGGCATCACTCTATTTTGCACATTTCACTGCTGAGAATGACATTGAATGTCCATCATGCGTCTGTTTGGCTTCCTAAATGAATGCAGCATGATTTGTGATTGATTCATTTTGATCTCACATTTGGACCGGTATAACCGGGAGCCCTGAGAGGCAAGCGACAGTTTTTTTGTTTTTGTTTTTATCAGACCTAGTATGGATTGATCATAGCAGGATCTGTCATTTCTTAGGATTTCCTAAATTGGGGAACTTTTACGCACAGCCTTCGTGTGTTTGGATGGTTCTGCAAACCATTAACGCAAGCTTCCTGAAGCATTCTGAAAATTTTGTGCGCTGTAATACACTTCAGGTTGCACACTAATCCAGCTTGCCCGATTTCTCAAGTGAATCACCAGTATCACATCTCGCTTCTTGGCTGTACCCGTAATAGCCGCACAGATCGCTTAACACTTTTTCGCAGACCGACACTGGTGCCTCCTTAAACTGGGGTTGGTGCCCTATATGTCCTTTTCCTCGTCTGTTGTGAGGAGTTTTCTCAACTCACTTGTCTCAACCTGGGCGAAAACATTATCTGCCCTTCTGAAATGTTGCTTCTCTCCCCTCTGTTGCTCCTCGTTTTCCCCGCTGCGCTCCTTGTGGCCGCGCAAGGCTCCGGAGACCTCCAGGGTTTTCCCCTCCCCATTGGGAGCACAGGCTTTGACCTAGCAGGTATGTGCTGAATGATGCATCGAGCCAACAAAAGACAGACTCAATCAAATGGGAAAGCGGGGACACTGGCTCTCACCACTATGCTTGACAAAGTCTTCACATAGTATTCAAATCTGCCATGTCATGAAACACCAAATATGATGAGGGCATCAGTCTATTTTGCACATTTCACTGCTGAGAATGACATTGAATGTCCATCATGCGTCTGTTTGGCTTCCTAAATGAATGCAGCATGATTTGTGATTGATTCATTTTGATCTCACATTTGGACCGGTATAACCGGGAGCCCTGAGAGGCAAGCGACAGTTTTTTTGTTTTTGTTGTTGTTTTTCTGTTTGTTTGTTTTTTTATCTGTGAAAAGAGGTGATTTTTTCCCCCCCAGGCTAAGTTTTTTTTATTCACGTGTGAAAAAAGTGAGGGACAAGAGCAAACCTTTTTTTTTTTCACAGAAAGTTTTGAGGAAGTCAGGTGAGACAGTATAAAGAGGGCCTTTCTGAAAGAATATCTTCACTGATTAAAAGAGCTTTTCTAGCCAAAAGAAAGACCCGACAGTAATGCTACATAACCTGCTAACACACAAGACATGTACCTTGTGTTTAGGATGGATAGAGAAGAAAACATGAATGCCTTCAGTCCTGTTTAGACTGGGGTAGTGGCGCACCTCAGCCTCTTGTGGCCGACATGACTATTACAACAACAAACACTTGACAAAATTGTTTTCACTTGCCTCTCAGGGCTTCCGTAGATACACAATCTTGAAAAGTTTTTTTTTTATTTTTGTTTTTATTTTTTTAGATGGATGGAAGTGCCTCATTTTAAAGTACTATTATTCAACAGGCAGCTAATCTAGGGAGAACAGTAGTTGCTAAATTTTGTTTTACAGCCTCTGTTAATCTTGCATGTTCTGCCAAAAAATAAATTTTTGGACGACATAAACTTTTTCTTTCTGTACAGTGAATGAAACGTGGTGTGATGCTCCTGAAACTCGAAGGACTGTGTCGAGGGATTTTTTTAATAGTCTGTCCTCAGGTTAATCTTGCTATTCCAGTCCTTCAGCATACCCGAGTAAAGGGTTAAACTCAGGTTGTATGTTGAGGTCCCCCACGGACATAGTTAACACACACACACAAACTGCTCAGAGGGCCTTTGCACACACACCTTATTTTTAATAGCTCATCCAGCTGGCAGGTCACCTCACTGTTGAGCATGCGAGTTTCATTAACAATCAAGGAATCACTGTCTTTGCTCTGTTGGTGGTATATATATCTCCTGGCTGTGAGAATGTGCAGATAATTATTTCATTTTTTCAGGAATCTAACAATGCCAAGTGAAACAGCTGATTGTCAAGAATTTTAACTATTTATTCCCATACCAGTTAATTGTCTTGAAAAAAAACAGCTCATGTCTGTCATGGAATAAATGCATACAGCAAACAAGGAAACAATTAATCAAACAATTCTTATTTTGCATCTACAGAAACCTTCTCCTAGGCAAACCTGATGCTTATCTACTATAGTGATCCATGTTGCAGGATCATCTTGCACTAGCATACTCCTATGGTCCTTTGCTGACTTTTATTGAACATGGGCTAGTTGCAAGAGGATTTGCTCCACATAAAAAGTACTACTACTTCTGAGATTAATACCGATATTTTTGCAAAAATGTTCCAAGATTAATGGCAGAACTCTGAGAAATAAGAATTTACTTGTTTTCCCCACAAGTCATATTTTCCCATAGTTTTATTCTTACATTGTGGCTGGTGGGCGGCTAGTGTTACTGGGGCCGGTTATGATAGTGGGTTTAACTGGCAGACCTTTGACCCCCAGTCCCCTGAGCTCCTTGTGGAGCACCAGAACTCTAGAGTTACAGAGACAAAAATGGGCTCTGACTCAGTAGACTCACAGATGATGGAAAGCTGTGTGTCATCTTCCCATGCATTAGTCTTCCCATATTACAGTTAAGCCTTGAGAACGCTGTGCAATTTACAGCCTAAATACATCAGTCAGTTTGGCCATGTTGACGGATTTTCCGGAGAATCCCCATTGCCTTGTGACCAAGTACATTCAGCAAACATTATCTCGTAGTGTGCTGGAGTTAGTGATTTTTTTCCCCCTTGACAAAAATGAAGTAAAAACACAGCGTGTTCGTCTACAAGTGTGATGTTCAAGTGCTTACCATCAAATGCGTGTTGTCAATTTACAGTTGGTAAAAACTGCAAAAAGTCTGCCAGTGTGTTCCTGGCTTTAGTGCACGTGATCTACGGGCACTTTAACAAACAGCAACTTGCCTTATGTACTCTTATGAGTACATAAGAGTGACTCTGAGAAGTACATGAGAGCTCTGGTTGCAGACCGGTTGGACATTGGGCTCTGATAAGATGCTAATCTTGAAATACAAAAGGTTAAAACTCTAAGACTTTTCTTGATAATGTTGGTAAAAATGATTTGAATGGCTGATGAAAAAACAGGTCAAATATAATGTATTGCATTGTTTCTATGAAAAACATTGTATAACAACAAGTAGACTGCGGTTCATTCTTGTCCTTGGAAACAGCAGACGACAAAACAGTCTCACCTCATGGTCCATTTAGAAGCTAATAAATTGATTTAGAGGTGAGATTGTTTTGTCAGTGATTGTACTGATTATTCAGCTTCTTTACTGGGTGTATTCATCTAGTTTATGTGGATAGAAGTGGTTGCATTTTACAAAGTAGCTACACAAGTAACTACACAAGAATGGCATTTTTAAGCTTTATTGACAGCAGGCACCGTGAAATACCTTTTGATAAACACGCAATAAATAATTTCTGGCCCAAGCTACATTTTAAGAGAAGTCATGGCCATCGACTCATATAGATGTTGCGTTGAAGTAAAGTAAAGTAAAGTAAGTAAATGTGCACACTATCTCTGTTGCTCCCACAAGTTGACATTATACACTGTGCATTCCCTGAATGAGCAAAAAAGAATCACATTCACTCAGTACTTAGCAGATGAGATTATCTTTCCTTGTGTCTGCTCTAAAAGGAGCAGTGAACATACAGAAAAGATAGTGCTTAATCTGTAGATCAGTGTATCTCATCAGTTGAGCTGGACTGATGAAAAAATGAAAGGTACTCCTTGGATATGTTGAGTGAAATGAGGATTTATAAAATGTCATTGCCTTCCTGGCCCATGTAGACCCCTGCATGGTGGTGTCTCCCCCATGTATGAGCGAGGCAGATCGCTACAGCCTGGAGGCCCTGCGGAGCATCCATCAGATGATGGATGATGACCAGGATGGAGGGATTGAGGTGGAGGAGAGTGTGGAGGTACAACTCACTCTACATGAAATGCTCACCCTATTTTCTTAGCTGTGAATCCCAGCGTGTGCGTGTTCTTGCCTGCGAGAGGCGGACAGGGTAAAGCAGTACAGCAACAGGTGTCCTAGCTGGTTAGAGTCAAATGTTACTTCAAGGATAGCAACAGTATAACTTTTGCTTTTGGCTCAGTGACAAAATTGTTTTGGATTAAAAGAATACTGGGACACTTGTGACCTTCATAGTCATTTTTAAGAGTATAACTCCTCTTAATGTTTCTTCCCCTATTCTTCAGTGAGTTTGTTATAGTTGACACAAACATCTTGAAACAAAGGAGAGAAGAAATGTTTATCAAACTTTATTCATTTGAATTTGTTCATCGTGTGAATTTCTTTTGTCAAATTAAAAATAACTAACAATAATAAACCAATAAATTCCTAAATATCACAAAATTATGTTCCAAAGCAAGGTTTGATATCTGCTGCTTTTTTTGCAGACCTTTAATATATCACACTTCCCAAACATTTTTTTTCTATAAAGGAAAAAAAACATTTCATTGAGGAGCTAAAAGCAAAATACTAAGGCATTATCAGCACTTTCTGTTCAGTCATATAAACAAGTAATCAAATTAATATCTGCATATGGCTCTGTATATGTGTAAGGGCATATTTAATGCACATAAAAACATGTTTGTGCACATTAGCAAATGTGCCTTTGTGATTTGTGTAGTCTTTTTGTGTTCAGTTTCACATTTCAGAGTAAATAATATCCTGAGGAGAAAAGTATTTTGTCCAGAGAGTCTGCGAGGCTCCCGGTTGAATGTGACATTGGTAGTAAACCCAGAATTCTAGAATGCCTTTGCCTTCCAGAATGCAGTGCAGGGATACAGTATCCAGGGGCTCAGGTTGCGGTTGCCATAGAAACTTCAGTGGAGGGGCCTGGGCTCATAAGAACACAGCCCCAGGATTTCTCTAGCCATCGTATGAAGCCTCCCTTTACAGCCAAGGACGCACTGGACACACACAATGACAAGACAGCACTGACACAGACAACGACATTCACACAGTCACTGAAGGTTGCAATAGACACTCATGCTTATGCATCCATTCTTAATAAATACAGTCTCAAAACAGCCACTCCTTATTCCCAGATTAAAATCCAAGGACATAACACTCTGCATCACCAACCCAATTTATTTTGGACAGGGACACTGAGAGTTTGTGGTCAGCTAATCTAAGCCTTGCTCTTCAAAGTTGTGTCTGAAAAAGTCATTTTTCCTGTATCCCTCCATCTTTCTCAGTTCATCATTGAAGACATGAAGCAGCAGCAGACCAACAAACACAGCAATCTGCACAGAGAGGACCAACACATCACAGTCGAGGAGCTTTGGAGGGGCTGGAAGTCGTCTGAAGGTGTGTGTGTATGAGAGAGAGCGAGTGTGTGCGTGTTTTTTTTTTAAAAAGGTGTCCAGCTGTACTTTGTCTGACTTCTTAGCCTCTCTTTGTCTTCTTTCCTTGTCTCAATTTCCAGTACATAATTGGACTCAAGATGAGGTGCTTTGCTGGCTGAAGGAGTTTGTTGAGTTACCACAGTATGAGAGAAACTTTAAAGACTTTAAGGTCAACGGAAACACACTCCCCAGGTAAGAATAGCCGATGAGGATGCTATTGTTAACCAAGACTTAACTCTCTTGTGTGCTGTTGCCAACAAAAGTCGCCGTAAAAACAAGTCAGTTGTGGATAAGAGTCATACCAACACACTGAACAAGCACTGACTGTGACATCTGTGTGCAGGATTGCAGCTAATGAGCCTTCGTTCCTGAGTGGCCAGCTGAAGGTTCAGGACCAGAGAGACAAACAGAAGCTCAGCATCAAAGCTCTGGACGTAGTGCTGTTTGGGCCACCTACACGTAAGAACAAGTCCTGAACCCCTTCCTTGAATCTTTCTGTTCTTTTTCTTCCTGTTTGCCTCTTTAGTTTACATACAGTACCGACTGTCTCTCCCAGTTTCCCCAGATTTTTCCAATATTTGAAGGACAACAACTAGCATGCCCCCATTTTACCTTTAATCTCAGAAAGCTCCAGTAAAAACCCTTAACTTAAAAAAAATCAACATTTTAGACACAATAGAACAGAGTCATTTTTATGTTATTAGTAACATTCCTACTGTACACATGCACAGTCTTGAGGAAAAAATCCAATCTGGCATACGAAATTAAGTAAGGATGAGTGTGCAGGGGTTTTACGAGGTTAAAACATTTTGTCAGTGGAAATTTGCAGTTGTTAGTCTTTATTCTGTGTTTTCTGTGTTTTTACACCATGTTGCTAATATAATGCATCCTTAAAACCACCCTTTATTACCCATTATCCCATTAGTTAGGATTTATTTATGATACATCATGATACATTAGTAATCATCCTTCCATTCCACCATAGGTCCTCCTCATAATTACATGAAGGACCTGCTGCTAATTGTGTCAGTGGTGATGGGAGTTGGAGGCTGCTGGTTTGCCCAGGCCCAGAACAAAGCCAGTAAAGTCAACATTTCCAAGATGATGAAAGATTTGGAAAGTCTTCAGAGGGCTGAACAGAGCCTCATAGATCTACAGGAACAGTGAGTATTCAGTAGTTTTTCTTGGTCCGTCACCTGGTGTACATTATTTAAATGACTTTCTCTTGTTTAATTGCATTAATAACATTTTCACTTTCTTAGACTGGAGCGAGCCCAGGAAGAGAAGCGTAATGTCGCAGAGGAGAAACAGAATTTGGAGGAGAAGATGAGGGATGAGATCATGGGAGCGCAGGAGGAGGCGCACCGTCTGCATGAGCTGAGGCAGGGAGCTGTCACTGAGCTCAGCCGCCTCCGATATGCAGAGGAAGAGCTTGAACAGGTAGACACTACGACGCACCATGCATACAACCAGAGGAAACAATTTGACATTTGCTGCACCAAGTGGCTTAAGTAGTTTAAGTAGTTTAAGCACGTGAAGACCAGTTTTCACCAATTCTTTAAAGCGTCTAACATTTGAGTGATGGCATCCCTTTAGGTCCGTGGGGCACTGAAGCAGGCGGAGAAGGACATGCAGGCAAGCTGGAATGCCTCAGAGGCTCTCCAGCAGTGGCTGCAGCTGACACATGAGGTAGAGGTCCAGTACTACAATGTCAAGAAGCAGAGTGCAGAGCTACAGCTTGCCTCTGCTAAGGAAGAGGTAATGCATGAAGTGGAAAGTGACAAAGAATAATTTAAATACATGGAAAATACTGAGCATTTTTTTAATCTTCATCCTTTTAGGCATCTCATCATTTTTCATGACTGTGTCACTGCTGATAATGGAGACACATTTGGAGTGATTTTCAAGGGATATAGACCTCATCTCTACTTAATGACGTACTTCATGTTGACTGACCCACAGCCTATACTTCCTTGCAGGCTGAGAGAATTAAGAAGAAGAGGAGTTCTGTGCTGGGGACTCTCCATGTTGCCCACAGCTCCTCTCTAGACCAGGTTGACCAAAAGATCCTTGAAGCAAAGTGAGTCACAAAATTATCTGTGCACGTTTTGTTTGTGCAAATGTGCGTCTGTTCCAGTAAATATGTACTATGTAATGTATGTGACAAACATCTTTGTTTCTCCCAAAGGAATGCCTTATCTGAAGTAACAGCCTGTTTACGGGAGCGCCTCATTCGCTGGCAGCAGGTTGAGCGCATCTGCGGCTTCCCCATCATCAGGAATCCTGGTCTAGCAAACCTCACTGCTCAGCTCTACTCAGAACCAGTTGCCGTGGGGTGGCCCCGAGTGCCCCAGCCATCTTGTTCATGCCATAGCTCCTTACACGGATCTATAGAGGATCTGTTAGAAGAGTGTGCTTCTCCAATTTTACCACAGATGCCAGGTAAGTAAGAGGAATTGTGAGTTTTTGTCTACTTGGATCCACATTAGTGTCCACAAAGTGTTCAATCAGGTGACTGTTGGGGCCATGGTGTGTGATTCACATTACATTTCATTCTTATCAAACCATTCAGTGACCGCCTCGTGTCCTGGAACATCTGCAATCTTTATATTTCCCCACTTATCACAGGTTTTTCTTTTAATTTGTCACATATCTGTATATATCTATATCTATATATCCAAGGAAAGTATAGTATCATTAAATAGACTGTAAAAAATTAAATCTGAGTACAGAAGTGCAGAAACAGTGGAGAGAAAATACAAAAGAAGGTGTGAAGTTATTGTAGAGACAATAGTCTACCGAGTAGTCCTGCAAAACGTCCCTACATCTCCAAACTTCTAGAAACACATATTTCACAAAGACAAAAAGATGAATTTTGCTGTGCCACTTTCTGGTGTTACCAGACCTTTAAGGTTGAAAACTAGGGGTACATATTCATTGTTACCACTATACCACTGTCTGTGATGTATGGATTGATAATTTGTACTGATTTGTTCCTCTTATACTTTCCCCCAGTTCCAGTTCCACCACTGAAACGCTCCCCTCGAACGCGGGCATCCACTGTTTGTAGGCCACGTCGTCCTGGTGTCATCACTCAGCCACTGGCTTCCATAATCTCCCCAGACCCTGACCTCCTCATCCCCATCCGAGCTCCATACCCTTGCTTTGATGAGGAAGAGGAGCTCTTCCTGAAAACTCTAAAGAATAAGTACGTCTCCTTGCCCACAACTTTTAGTGGCCACTTTGTTTTTACACAGTTTCAGCAACACCTGTATTTAATACATTTGTTCATTCCTTAATCCCTTCCTTCTTTCCTTCCTTGTATCTCCCTCCCCTTATTCTTCTCTGTCTTTCTCTCACTAAAAGAGACTCCCAAGAGATGTGCTCAGACACAGATTATATGACTTCACCTTCACTCAGCAAAATGTTCCGTAGTCCCACTATTGATACTTCCTCTCAAAAGCTCTATCATGATGAAACTGAAGTGCTTGCAGACAGCTCCATTACAAAGCCTTTAAGCAAAGAAGTAGAAGCTGTTGTTGATTCTCCAGTTCACAAAATTTCTATAGAAGAGCTTGAAGCTTCTGTAGACATTGCCTGCAGGCAGATGGCAAAAGACAAAGTGCTAGATACTTCTTTGGAGACCCCTTCTTTGAAGATGTCCAAAGAGTCTTTGATAGAGGCTCCATCAAGGAAGACATCAAGAGACAGGAATGAAGTTCCCATGGATGATACAGTTAGAAAGGAGTTTTCCTGTGAGTTGGATGCAGAATTTCCATCCAGGAAAGTAGAGAGAGATACGATAGGGGATTTGAAGGACACTGCTTCAAGAAATATATACAAAGAAAGAAGTGACTTACCACTCGATTTGAGAAAGATTTTTTGGAATGAATTAGAAGCATCAACAGATCAGCAGGCACAAAGGAAGATATCAAAAGATGTGATGGAATCTTCAGTGGACAGCACCTCATGGAAGATCCTACGAGATGATGCTGAGCATTCATTTGACTCAGTATCCAGAAAAATTACAAGAGATTCAGTGGGAATGTCCCTAGACACAGGTTCTAGAAATCACCCATGGAATAAAGGAGAATACCAGCTTGATTCCTCTGTGAGGGGATTAGCAGTGGACAAAATGGTTGAGAACACTAGAACACCATCAAGAAGGATATCTAGAGACGAGTTGGAGTATAGTACAGATACTGCTGCTCTAATGATGCTACCCAGAGAGAAATTTGATGCACTTCTTGATACCTCGTCTTCTACAGAGAATCAAGAGTTTGGTTTAGAACCAACAGCAAACAGGAGGATACTGAGAGATGAACTTGAGATGTCTGCTGGTTCTCTTAGAAGGCGAATACCAAGAATGTCAAGAGATGACAGTTCCATAGACAATCCCACAGGAAAAATCTGGGATAGAGTTGATGCATCAATGGAAATACCTAAACAATTGACACTGAGGGAGGAGTTTGGAGCATCTGAATCAATTTCCTATCCAGGTCGAATTGGACAGCCAGACCTTACGGTAACCTCCCAGGTGCCATATAAGTCGACATCAGACCTTTTAACAGTTGGCCCATTGAGCCAGCTCGTATATGACGGAATCCTTGAGAAGTCCTGCAACTCCATGGCAACAACCCCAACGAACTTCTCTGCCTCAACACCTAACCTGCCTCAGAGCAGGCTGCTAGCAGAGGTGGGGCGACCGTTGCCACCGCCAAGGGCTGCCTACCAATCTCCTGCATTGCACCCTGAGACTGGAGATGAGAGGAACAAGGATAAGGAAAAGAGCAAGAAATCCCTGAAGCTCAAAAATCTTTTTAAAAAGAAAACTGAGTCAAATCCAGAGAAGCTTCAAAGTGGTCTTCAGAAACTCTGACAATCAGCTGAGAACATTTTCTTTTTTCTTTTTGTTAACATTTTATTGAACCAGAAAAATGGAGTTTCAGAACCTCATCGACGATATCAGGTAGCGGTGTTACAAAGTATAATCTCACCTAAAGCTTGACATTTTCAGAGCCAGCGGTGTCCAGAATATCAACATGAAAGTAGAAGTAGAAAGAGAAACAAATAACATAATTGATGTTTCCATTCTCTGAGTTTGGCATTAAAAGCACTGACAGAATCATGATACATGTATGATGTCTAATTTTAGCTGTAGAAAAAAAGAAGATATAGTATATTTGGGCACATAGGTCAACTGCATATGTAAGGAGATCAATATGACACTCAGCAGAAAGTTTTTACATAACTTCTTTTATATTTAAAGATGGGTTCTTTTATTAAGTCTTATGTATATATTTGGTTGATACCATATATTATTTTAGATGCAAATGTTTTGATGTTTTGCCTATGGTTGAAGGATTAAATGATGTTTAAACAGACGCTGCTCTTCTGTATAACAGACGCAATGCTTAAATTCAATTTAAACCTCCAATTAAGACACTTACTGTGGCAGAAAAATCTAAGCATTCTGGTTAAATTTAGTGATCCCTCCTTAACAGTTTTTTCCCCCCTGATCTTGATTTGAATCCTATGATATAAAGTATGAAAAAGAGTCTGGTGTGACTTTTTTGTTAATTTTTCATACAGCTGCACAGTCTACGTGTCAAAATTATTTACTCTTTAAAGGCCCTGAAAACCTATTTTTTCATTTAGCATTTTACTATGGATGATGAAATCCTACATGAACACCAAATTTCAACAGTTTTGATTATTTCACGAGAGATTTCTGTATTTGTGTTTTTTTTCTGTGGTGTCCTCACTAGGTTGAAGTGAGTGGGGCTCAGTTGGGAAAAAAGCGATATCACGTATTTCCATGCGCCAATCAGGTGTTATCAACATTTGATGCAAAATCTGAATGAATGAATTGTCGCATCGTTTGACCATTAAATTATCAAACCACATCGATACTGTACTCCTGAAGCAGATTAACCAAGTATTTTTTTAGATTTAGACTCTTTGATTTGTTTTTTTCCCTTAACTTTACATTTGATTGTTGCTTGATTTGTGTAGGATTTGAAACCAAGTATTCAGGGGCCTTAAATATGTGTAACAGCTGAGTAGGTCTGGATTAAGACAATATAGCCTGCAGGCAAGCATACTTAATTTTGTAACGAGACAAATGTTTCACTTTAATGGTTTCATATTATATTTGGTATAGATTGTCCGAAAATCCCAATGGAAAGAGGTGTGTCAGTTTAGATTTGTTGTATCAGGGTTTTAGACAGCCTCTTTTAACTCGGGAATGATCAAAAGTTCAAATGCCATTTTACCACCAACATCAGCACTTTTAAGGTGTGATTCACTTGCAAAATGTTGGTGAAATAGACATAACATAACATTTTTATTTCATGGCTACCTGAAGCACATGCTGTCATAACTGAGACTGCTGGCTGCTTTGTATTTATTTATTTTTTTTTATAGTGCATGTAGATGCATATTTTGAATGCTTGAAATGTTAATGTTTATGGATTATTTATTTTTCTTTTATTGTTTACAGGCATAAAGTCAGTACCTTGACTATTTTTTTTATTCAAATTATTAAAAAAACATGTCTTGTAATTGATTTAAAAATTGCTTATTAGAATATGTTTTTCATGTCTTTAATTTTTTTGTTTTAGTGTCAAGTGTCAGGATTATATGAATAAAATGCCTTGTCCCTCGTCTTAGATCAGGACAACTGCTGAATTTTAGTATGAAAATCTGATTTCATGCTGCTGTTATCTGCTGATATATTATCAACTGGTGATACGAAATAATACAAGGTGAAATTAGAGAATGATGTGCATTGTTCTACAATAAAAAAACCCCTAAATATTGCATAGATATTCTTTCAATCCTTTGTTAAAGAAATGTGAAATGTTAAATTGCAGCCTTGTCAATGAATATAGTCCTGATCGATTGTGAGTTGAAGAATAGAACCTTCATGCTCAGTAATAAGGAAACTTCAATGGGTAATGTTTTTATTTTGTTTTTTAACAGTAAAATGAACAATTTAGACCCCTTGAACAGAACAGCAGTGTTGCTTTTGTTGAAGGTAAGACATCAAATATGCTGCATCCACAGTGTCTTAGAATTAAAGAAGCACAGTATCAGTCAACTTGGATTGTAAGGTCCAACTTTTTTCAATGAAGGTTTTGTTGTATTTCATTGTCTTTCCACTAGAGGTCAGGTGAGTTTCACCTGGAGTTTATCTGATTTATGGGTCATTTATTATACAGTAAACTTACCTTCTTTCCACTTTGATTTGCCAACAAAACAGTTTTAATTTTCAGAAAAGTAAAGAATCATTCATTTTACACCAAATGGAACACACAGCAGAGTGAAAAATGCAAATGTTAAAATGAGGATCAACTTCAAGGACACACCAACAGCGTGTCTTCTAGCAATTAACTACAAAATATTTTGATTGGCCAGAAGTTAAAATGCACATTTTGATGTCAGTGACATAAAGCATCTTATTCAACATTATAGAACAGTGACATTTTTTTTTTCAACATGGGGTTGACAAAAATGATTTTATGTACAGTATATGTTAAAGATTTGGATTTAAGTGAAATACTTTATATACTGATTAGGAAAGCCTTAAATTGCCTTGGATAGTATTGCATTTTTATTAAAATACAGCATTAAAAAAAATTCAACAAGCAAGTTCATTTAATGTATAAAAACACAGGAAGCATTTATAATTAGAGATCTTCATTAAGTATATATAGTAGCTATTTCATGTGTAAAATTAATAGCCGTTAATCAACAATACTGACAAGACACGGTGACACAGTATCCATTAAAAAAATACATTAAATTCTAATAAAGTTATGAACACCTGTATTTGTTTGTTGTTTTCAGGCTGATCATCAGCTTCATAAGTTCGGGTTGCTCATGCACTCACTCACTCTCTCACTTGATCCGCAGGACACACACAATAACCAAACAGAAAGACAAGAGGAATGACAAGTTAAACTATGGACCTGAATTTGAACCTTTTGATTTTGAACTCACTTCATGCTGGGAAGTGAGGAAGGATTTTTATATCCTAAAGGGATAAAAGTATCCAGTATTTCAGAAGAAAAAAGCTAAAATTGGGGCAAAGTTAGAAAAACTAACTTAATTTTGTGCGCCAGAAATACATTTTCATTCTTATTCCTTTTATTATCTTGTGACCCCTCAGATTTATGTTGGGACCTCTTGAGGATTCCTGACCCCCGGGCTGGGAAACATTGCTCTACTCTAAACATGATTCAGACATATATTCCACTAATAAGTCCAATGTGGAACCTTTTTTCCCTGCATTTGCCTATTTTGTTGGTTCTCAATTGGAAAATTATCCCAAAATTAACTATTCACTTGCTCTTTAAAACTGACCCACAGTATTTCATACCCAGAGGTCATTGATTTTTACAGTGTTTACATTCATTTTATACTAGTGGTTATTTTGCTCTGGATTCACCTTCAAATACAAGGTGATTTTGGAATGCAGTGTGTTGGACTCGAACATTATCATTGTATTACAAAGACCACATTGTCGTGCTGTCTGGTTATCATACTCAGACTGGAAAACTCACTGCATAGAGAAATAACGCCCAAATAGAAATCAGACCATAATACTTAATGAACATAATCTTTGTTGTGACATTGCAATATCTGTGAACATATGTTCAGTATGTTCTGTTCCGATTTGGGAGGAATCACTTCTATCAACTGTTAATGTTTTAAATGTTTTTCAACTGTACGTTGTATGTGCAATGTTTTGTGGGAGACATTGTCGTGATAATGGTTTTGCCTGCTTCTTCATCCTAATACAAGCAGCACATTTTCCTACAGTTTAGGGATTACTCAGTCACATTGTCAGAATTATTGCATAGATAACTAACGCTCAAAGAGAATTTAAACCAAAATACTTACGCAATAGGAAACTTGTTGTGACATTAGCATGTCTGTAATCATAGGTTTGTGAAATTTTTGTCTTATCCTCCACCTTTAATTGTACAGTTCCACGGTAGTAAAGACCCTCATCAGTATCAGTGATGTTCGTGGTACGCAGGTCATAGGATTCAGACGACTGGTTCTTCCCCAAATGAAAACGAGGGAAGGGATTCAGAGGGCCGTTGCAGTTTTTGCCTTCCAACGGTTTCCCCTGTTAGTATTTTGTTCCAATAACAAGTGAAGGCTGCTTTATATGAGAACAGTTCCTGTACCACACTATGTATACGCCAACAGATGGTTTACAGTCACAGTGGAGAGTGATGTTGTCCCCTGGTCACCTGTAATGCTAATCCAGAGACCTGAATTTGACTGCTAGTAAAAACTCCTGGAATGCAAACACAAATCACAAAAGAAGGTTGCAATTGAAACAACTGAAATTTGATATTAAAAGACTTTACAAGAAAATGATTAGTATGATGAGTGCATCTTTGTGACCCTCGTCTCATGAAAATGCTATGAAAATGGAAAAAAAAAGTTGTTTTTTTTCCCCCCCCTGTTTCCTGTGCAAACGTTTCTGGATGCAAGGGCACATTTGTTTTAGTTGCTTTCATTTTTGGTCCGGACTTCAACTGATAGAACTTTTCTATTTAGTCTTCATCACGAGAGTCAGTATTTTACTGTACAATTATGGTCCGATTAAAAATTGAAGATTTTAAATACACATTTATACACTGATGAACTGCATTTGCATTTGAATTGTGCCAAAAAAATTCAAAGATTGTTAAATTTGCCAAAATTTAATTCAGTTTTGAATATTAAACTGAATATATTTTTTAATGTTTACATTTCCAAAATTAATTTGAATCCTGCTTTAACATTAACTTAACATTTTCCATTTTTTAATTGTTTAAATGAAGAGACAGCTGTTTTTAAAGACACTCCTCTTTTCTTCCAATTAAAACAGTCCAGAGGACTGGTGATGTTAGCTCGGACTGAACACAGATTGTTTTCTTTGTAATAATCCCATGTACTGTCTGGTGAGTCCATCTCATTTGTTGGAGTGGCAGTATCCCACTAACGCTTATATTGCTTCCATAATAAAAATATCCCAATATGAGAGCTGATTTTCATAATTTTTTAAAAGCTGTTAATTTGTTTGATTGTAATAACACTTAGTGAAGAGCTAAGTGTACAAGCAATGTATATAACCCTGTTCAAAGTTTGCACAGAGCTGTTTTGGTGTACATAACGCTTTTTTGCATGTGTGTGTATAATGTTGTGTTAAGCATGGATTGTGGTGTTGCAGGGATTATACAATAAACACATTATGTGTTTGTAAGCTGATAAAAAAATCCAAATTGCAATGCTACTTGATTGAGTGTAGTTATGTAAACATTTCTAATGTAAGCTCTATCATCCACCTTCGTCTGTTCAGCTCCACAGTAGTAGAGGCCCTCATCAGAATCATAGGATTCAGAGGACTGGTTCTGAACCAAATGAAAATGAGGGAAGGGATTCAGAATATTGGCATCAGTCAATGCATTGCGTTCAAGTTTTATAACGAGAGAAGTCTGGTTCTCATGAGAACAGTTCCTGTATGCTCCCCTAGATAATTTGCAGTCACAGTAGAGAGGGATGTTGATGCTGATCCAGTGACCCAATCCTGACTGCAAGAACCAACTCCTGGAATACAAACATAATCATAAAAAAAAATAGAAATGTGACCAGTGTTAAATGATTTCACATGAAATCAAACCCGATTCCCGCTAAGACAACAACACTGAGAATCTGCCGAGCGTGAAATAATTTGGACATTTATAATAATTTTCATTTTCATCAAGAGACCGAACAGAATATAAACACATTGAAGCATTGAAGTTGAAAGACAGCGAAACAGGTTTCCCTCACAGATGTCACTTATAACCTGTGCAGACATTTCCTTTAGAGGAACCCACCAGCTATTGGTCTGTCTGTCTGTGGACAGATTTCGTCACTGCAATAGCATCAGTGTTGTCGAGATTAAACTGAAGGCCGAGATGAAGATGAGTAGACTGTCGGCATGTTGACGGGCGTCACGAATGGTGTGGTCCTGTTGCAGGGTGGTGGCTAGTTTTAATGTCGCGGCCCTCCTTTCAGAGGGAAATGTTTACTCCTTTTAATACTTTTTACTGCAGATAGATAACCTATGATGCGTTTATAAAATGATAGGTTGTTATGGATTAAAGTACTCAAGAGTATTTAAATAAGTAAAATGTAGTGCCATCTACAAGCTACAATAAAAGTACAAACGTGCTCAGGACAATGCAGGCCTCCACCAAAGCCAATTTCAAAGAACATACACCAGACTTCACTGGAAAAAATTCTAATTCATACCAAATGATCGAGATCTGCCCCAAAATTTAATGGGTTATTCCCTGGCCCATGCCCCATCTCTCCACCAATTTTGGTGCAAATCGGTTCAGTAGTCATTGCGTAATCCTGCTGACAAACAAACAAACAAACCAACAAACTGACATGGGGGATCACATAACCTCCTTGGTGCTGGTAATAATGCTTACATGTTATCAGCAATAATAACCTGATAGAATAGAAGATTTGGCACGCCATTCTGACAGGGATTCTGCTACATAATGAGCACACCCCCAAACTGCTGCTGATGCTCTCCAGAGCAATTTGCCACACCTTCTACAAGTTAATACATACATCACGACATATGGATGTGCAATATATGTACAGTATGTATATCTAATGTCAGTCAGTCTTTTATTGTTCTTACTGCTGCTGTTTTCACATATCATTGTATTGTGTACACTGACAATAAAGTGTCTTATCTTATCTTATCTCTTATCCCACCTTAGCTTAGTTTAATTTAGCTTAACTTATCTTAGTTTACAATTTCCCTTTTTCAGGTAAGTGTGCTCACACAGTTTGACGTGCTGTCATAATTTCTAGACACCATTTACACCATCATTAAAATGAATTGGATATGATGGCCACATAGGGGATATCATGTATTGTTTCTGTTGTAATGTAATGAAACTCAAGTACTGACATATGTTTTTCTCTGTTGCAGCACAAATTACATGGTTTCACTGCTGCATAAACAAGAAATGTGTTTCTTATGGTTTCCCCGTATATACGCAAAAATCATAATATTCAATCCCTGCTAGAAGATGCAATAATCATACCTCAAGTTTTTGGGGAATACATGCAAAGAGCATCAGAATCGTTTTGTCCAGGGATTTGGATTTTATGACACTGCATGGCAAGCTGGTCAGGGCCAATACTATAGAGTAATTTTAAGCAATAACAGAATCCAGCCGCTCTAGTTAATTTAGAATTAAGATTTAGTACTATGTTGTTTAGTTTGGACTGGTGGGGGCAGTTCGGAGTCAGATTTCTTCTGTACTCTCAACTAGAGGCCAGAAGAGTCTCGGCAGGGCTAGTATGGCTTACTGTTCAGAGATGACTCCATTTGCATCTCTCCACCCTTCTCTGTTTTTCCCGGAAAATCTTTAAGTCCAAACAAGTATGTATTTTCTTTAATAACAACGACAATCATCCACCGCCCAAACAAAAATGTCACATGAGGTTTATTTAGATATAAGGATGCAGACAAATGCCCTCACAAAGGTTTTAACAATATCTAACTAAATAACTGAACACTGTTTCCAGTGGGCCATTGGAGATTCATACCATATAGGATTTTGTAGCATTTTGTTACAAGAAAGTAAAACATTTTCTTAAAACTTTTTCTTAGAACTCAGTTCCACCAACACTTTCTTCTGAGGGGCTGTTTCTCGCGGTTTCTTTTCCTGTGAGCTTGGCTGTACTTGCAACTGCCAGTGAAGGGTACGTGGACTGATGGCT
Source organism: Xiphias gladius (assembly GCF_016859285.1). Lineage (NCBI taxonomy): Eukaryota > Metazoa > Chordata > Actinopteri > Istiophoriformes > Xiphiidae > Xiphias > Xiphias gladius. The sequence continues at coordinate 17,771,394 of NC_053414.1, read as the reverse complement.
ATCTTGAGATAAAAACAGGAAATTACCTGTAGACAGCTTTCATGTATTGTTACAGAAAAAAATCACTATCCATCATCACGACCCTCATGAAATGTTACACATCGATTTCAACAAAAAATGTGAAAGCTGAAGCTAAGTTGTAGTCAACGACATCAAATAGGTTTTCTATCTAGACATTAATGTGTACATCTGATTAATTTTTATATTGTTATTTTAGTGGTGGAAAGAAATAAAACACACAAGATGCATCTATTCTAGGAAGAATGATAGATGAAGGAAGGAATTCAGTTACTGTAAATATTTTTCCATCCATGCATTAACACACACGGTTCATGCCTCTAACAGTGGAGATAGAAAAATAATCTGAAACAATCAAAAGCATTGGGAGCAGAAGTGTGATTATCTAGTAAACCTGATGTATAGCCTCTGTGCGGATAAGATAATTAACCAGTATATTTGAAATGTAAAGGAACTGAAATTGTTCCCGATTGTATAACGATAGCCACTTTATTAACAGGAGATTATTTTTAAAAAGTTTACAGGGAAAATGCTAATAACTCTAAAATGATCTTTGTTCACAGATTAAATATTTTTCATTTTCTTAATATCTTTGCAGAAGAGCTAACAAATTACTTCATGATAGCACTTATGCAAAGACTAAAAGTCTTTGTCACCATTTCCTTAACACACTAGTAGCACTGATGCCTTCAAAAACGACTGAATAATAAAGCAAAACGACATACTGTACATCACCACTAATACATTCATCAAACAATTTCTTGTTTAATTGTTACACTCATTCCACGCTACAAGGATTGATGGCTGAGTAGGTGCTGAAGTCAGAACTCTGGCTTTTTTTCTTATTTGGCCTCTGTGGTGCCTGACGGATTTCCAGCGCAGCATAACACACATCTTCCTCCTAAAATTTGACAGTCGGTATTTAGAACAAGGATCAAGATCATGATGTAATACTATGATTCGCTGCATTTTACTGCTAAATATTTGTGTGTCATAATCGAAACATTTTAAACAATGGCTGTAGCACAAGATAGTAAGCATATGAAGACTGATGAAAGCTCCCACTGTACCTGATTTCTTCTTGTCTGGTCTTTCTTGCCAGATCTTTTCTCATCAACCTGATGTTCCTCAGCTGCAGGAACAGACAGACAACGGGCTTATGACGTAACGCCTACATTCATTCAATATCTTAAAAGAAAAGCCCTTTTTTCAGCACTCTTTTTTCTCAAATGATGAAAATACTGAAAATATTTACAGGTTACAGACGAAACTCAAGTAAACAGTGGAGACCAAATCAATTAAAAGGAACGAAGACAGGACGACTGAGTGGTTAAAGCTTACTTATGCTGTAGTTACCTTTTTTCTTGCAGAGGTGATAAACCAGAAGCGAGGAGAAGAAAGAGATGAGGACAGCAACAGCTGGACACAGAGAGAACAGCAGTGTCCAGCAAACACCACAGTCTTGTGGAGTCTCATGGTGATCAGGCTCACTGGAGACTGGATCAAACACAAAGTTTTGTCAGCTAGCTCTTTGATTGCATTCTTATGAATCTGATATCATGCAAAAAATGTCATAATTTTGTCATTTTTCTGTAAAAGATTTTGCTTGTGTATGTTCACAGGTATGTTAGTTGTTGCAAAACTAAGGAACCCAGATATTTTCAAAAATTACTGTTGGATTTTAAATAAATTGCAAAGGAGTTTTCAGAGGCTTTCAGTGGGCAGCAAAAAAAAATGACCCCATTTCCATAATTATCTTTTCAGCCAAGAGAACTGTTTAGCGTTTCTGGTGCAATACTGACCCTGTGTCATTTGTTTTTGACCGTTAATTGCCCAGTTTCAGCATTGCCTGTAAAGAAATACTCATAATCTCATTAGAATAATGTCTCTAAATATGGTTTATTAGATTTCCAGCTGTTTCCTGCAATAAGTGCAATGTGCAATTTTCCCCTAGTTTGAGCCTGTTTTCTCAAATCTCTAATGTAAAAATTATCCCCAAACTAATAATACATAAAAATGGATATGGAAAATATTAGTTGCAAATTTAATGTTGAATGACGCCCAGTACTTCAAATCTAAGAGGTCACCACAAGAGAAATGATTAAACAGTGTTTTAATCCTGATTGGAGGTTGTTGATGCCTCCAGTACAGGTGCGTTTTTGTATGGTGGACTTCATGATGTTTCACCTACGTACACTAACATAAGTGCACATGAAGGAATAGGAGCGCCAACAAATTTATCGTAGTCAAATGATGACATTGGCTGACACTATCAAATTCACACATAGATATCTCAGGCTCAAAGACAAGTCGGATGAAAATATTTACTGAGTATGATCATTGCTGTTATATTGCCATAACTGTAAATATATCTGGAGACGATGTATTCCTTATCCTGAACCTTTAACTGTTCAGTTCCACAGCAGTAAAGAATTTCAGAGACCTGAATTTAACTGCTATTAACAACTCGTGGAATGCAAACACAAATCACAAAGGAAGATTGCAACATTTTGCTCTGCAATAAATCGTATTTACTGCAACCTAACAGCTGAAATTTGATATCAAAAGACTTTACAAGCAAATGATAATTACCTAAAAGGAAGATGACAAAAATATACAACCTATCCATGTGTGATGACAGCCAGGAGTTGAAAGACAGTCATAAAGTTTCTAACTCACACTCTAAACCTGCGCAGACTTTTCCATTAAAGGAAATGTACAATCTGATTGGCTAGTTGAATGGAACTTTTTCTTCTGTGGCTGTTATCTATTGGTGTAATGCTGCATGATGTTGTGGCCATTGATGTACAGAGGAACTAAGATTTCCCTAAAAGAAACTACCCACTTCAACTGAGATGTTACAATATACTGTAGTATAGTTATAAAATTCACGATGGTGTGGGTGGAAATGTAAAGATTAGAAAAAGATTTGTTCAGACTGCACCTAATGCTAAGTACAATGACATCAACACTACACTACACTTCAGGCTGTAATTGAAAAGCTTGAGATTGGATCCATAGAATACCTAGACTGTGGGTATATAGTTGGAGTTCGTGTAGTGTATTTGGTGCAATCTTATTCACAATTGGCTGGATTATGACCAAGACGTTTCAAGGTAAGGCCCATACACAAACTAATTTGAGATACAAATGACTCCTTTCCATAGAGGCTCATTGAAAAACACTGATATAATTATGATTGTAGATGCAAACAAGTAGGATAACATGGAACTATCTCACATTACCTATGCCAACTATACCTATACATGATAAATCAACCAAAAGTTCCTGCTTGTTATTAGTTCACTGGAATTGCGACTTTTAATTATCAGAATTACTGAAGATTACAAGTAGAATACGCAGCCTGTTTGCGTCTGACAATGGCCTGGACTCTAAAGATAGTTTAGCATCTTACTCCTGGATGTCATGACCTGAGCAGACTTTTCCGTCAAAGGAAATGTAAGTGGTGATTGGCTCACTGAACGGAGCATCTTCTTCTGTGGTTGTTTTCTACAGGTAATGATTTTTGCATTGCAAAATTAAACAAGTTTCTCTTCAGAAAACACTTGATGATAATCATCAAATAAAACCAACAACACTGTAAATTCCAGCCAAGGAGCTTTGAACTTGATCCTTGCAAAACCTGGAGAAGTGCATTTTTATGCCTTGTTCTGGGGCATTACTGAAAATGAATATTCGGATGCATAGAAACCACATTAAGATGACCTTACAGTCAAGCAAAGGTATGTTTGTAAAAAGCTTTTTGTACAATGTGGAAAACTTCCCAGGTTTACAGTCCACCATAAAAATGTACTGTAATGGTGTTGAACCGTAAATCGTCTATCTATTGTCACTCTACAGCAAATTGGAGAACATTTGGAATCATGGAATAGGACTAGTTCAGCAGTTCTGGTAAACAGCGAGGGATGTTTGAATATACTCCAGTTGATCATTTGCAGTCACAGTAGAGAGTATTGTTATCTCCTGGTCTGACTGACACCTCCAGAACCGATTCAGAAATCTGATCCTGACTGCGAGGAACAACTCCTGGAATACAAACGCAATCGCAAAATTAGGTCGAACTGTGCACAGTGTTACAGGAGAAAGAAAGTATAAGCTGTAAGCTGTGTCACGTGCAACATTTACTTCTGTGGTTGTTTTCTATCGGTTTGATGGTGAGTGATAACACATTCTATCTGATAAATGCCTCTACGCCCCTGACATTCAAATGAGGTGTTCAAATTTACACAGTAGATTTCATCCTGGCAGTACTTGTTATAGTGGTCCATCTTATTACAGACGTGGAGATTCTGATGAACATAAACCAGACAATCGTCCAATGAGGCAAGGTATGAGATAAAATGCATGTTTTCACGGTGTAGAACTTCAACTCTGGCCTGTATACTAGAGACTGTCCACTCCAGTTGTTAGAGTGGTTATTTGATGCTCTGTCCAACCACTGCAATATGAAACATTTGTTTGTCTACACTTTCTCTGTTTCTGACAGCACATGCTGTACAATGACGCTGATACAAGTGTGTGCCTTTGTATGTGCTCGTATTCACATGCTTGTATTTCTGTGTTTAACAAGACCGCTCAGTTATTTGTATACTTAATTACAACATAACATCTTTTAGCCAAGCAAGTATATTAAACAAGAATCATTAGAAAGAAATAACTATTGATTTTAGCTCTACTACAGTATTTTTATTTTGAGAATGCATTAAAATCGCTTCTTTGGAAGGCGCAAATCCGTTTTTCCATCTGAGACAAGTTTTTGACATCACAAACCTAAGGTACAATCACATGCATAGTTAAAGAGCTTGCTTCCACCAACCAGTCAAGTTGCAGTTTACATCCATGTCTGTCCAGACTCATATAATATATGTAGTTCAGACTTTGAAGGAAACTAATAAAAGGTATTAAGTGTGTTTATTGGCAAAATGGAAGTTATCTCTTTACTGACATGTATGAGTCCAATGAATAATTTCCAGCGAGAAACCTGCTGTATTCACTTAGAGACTATTTTTCACATACATCTTCAACCTGACAGCACAGAAGTTATATACAATCACCACAGTTTCAAGGTGGGCAACCAAGATTAGTGTCACCAATTAAGTATCTGAGCAAAAGTGAAATATGGTCACAATCTCCCCTTCTGTTTCTGAGTTATGGCGCTGAATAGTGGCCTGAAAAGTGTTTTTGCAGAACTTTATCATGTCACAGTGAAGTTGACCTTTGACTTTTTGGATATAAAAGCCATCACCTAATCATTTTATCCTATTAGGCATTTGTGTGAAATTGTGTCATAATTAGCATATTAATTCTTGAGTTATGGCCAAAAATGGTTTTTGTGAGATCACAGTGACCTTGACCGTTGACCTTTGACCCCCACAATTTAGTCAGTTTAATTTAATCAGTCCCAGTGAACATCTGTGCCAAATTTGATGAAATTCCCTCAAGGCCACCCTGAGATATCACGTCCATGAGAATGGAATGGATGGACAACCCGAAAACCTTTTGCCTTTGGCCATGGCTGTCGCCAGTGTGGAGGCATAAAAATGTCAACCAATCATACTACAAAATACTTGCCGGTTTTAAAATTTCGGTGGTGGGATGCTCGTTTTTAGTCATTTTTATAATGATACTAAATAAAGTTCTGCTTGAACTCAGTGTTTTCGAATATTAGCAATATAAACATGACATTTACAACAGGGAAGATTCATATAGATGTAATATAGTGTTATTTTGAGTAACAAAATATTCGTGAACCACGGAAAAATGACTACACACTAATTAAGACTTCTCTTTAAAAATAATGTTTATACAATACTGGTTTGCAACAGCAGATGAGCTTTGAAAGAAACATCAAAATAATAGCAGCAGAATAATTAGCTGGGGATAATGCAATGTTGATGTAATATCTTACCACGATGAACAGATTCTGTCTTGTAAATAGCCTTCGAGCCATCATCCAAGTTATAATGTTGGATATGTCAAGCACTGACATATCCAACTGCTGCTCTCAATAATAAAGGAGTGTTCAAAAACCAAACAAACATGGATGTCTTAGGTCAGTCAGAGTCATTCAGGGTAATTAAATCCAAACTCTGCAACTCTGCAATCGAAAAACTTTCTTGAGTGGTCCGATGCCATCTCTACCATCTATCCCATTAAAAGTGAACGTGACAATGAATACTAAGGACATGTTTCCTTTTTCAACATTTAACCAAACCACAATCTTTCCCTTACTCTAAACGAAGTGCTTTTGTAGCCTAAAGCTAATCATACACAGGACTTAAGACATTTAAATAAAAGTCCTGTGTTTTGTATGTGCAAGCATCCACCCCGACCAACTCCCACTGACTTGTGGTTGGTACTGACTTGTACCACACAAGTGTGTCCACTTCCTGAACTTGAATAAACACAACCAGTGAACATAATCCATGCAGAAATTACTTTCCCCGAAATATATCAAATATATAATCATTTAGTTGTATAGAAACATCATTTTTTAGGTGACAAGGTTGACAGCCAATAAAGGTGCGGCATGCATTGTGCTGTAGTTATGGATTCTTACGTTAGGCAAAGGTCAGCCCCTTTCCCTTGACAAACATGGGTTTTCACTGACTAAATTCTAAGTCCACTGTCGTATCATTCATAGAGTCGACTTTGATCTAGTGATCTACATTAATGGATTTGATTCAAATACGTCCGCTGACCAAACACTGGGGCCTCACAAAACTGGGACACACAGATGAAACACTCCGAACACAAATGCCTTTAATGAGGCCCTATGTTAACATGAAAGACAACTGGGTATATGGATTCACAAAATCCTTTTATAGACATGAAAAAATTCCAAAATAATTTCATAGCCTTTTTTTTGGACCTGAAAATCAAAGCTGCCCAGTCCAAAGCAGCAGACTTGGCAGCCTGTTTACTGAATTGGCAGTTGACTTTTGCTTACACCTGGCCTCCCTGCAATAAAGGACGGTGAAATAATGAGAACAGACTATCACTACCTATCTGCACTCTTAAACGCAATAGCCTGCACTGCCTGCTGGGAATCTGAAACCAAACTATTTGTATTGTCTTGTGCATCTTTTAAATAAAAGCAGACCTTTTCAAGGCAGCTGACACTGTTCTACAAGGTACTGTACACACAAGAAAAAGTCCCAAAATGAACACACTGTTGGCATCATGCTCACAGCATTACTTTAGGCTAAAATAATATGTGGATATCTGAATGATATCTGATATTTTGACTGTTCCTTCACTTACAATAGGAAGAATCATCGTGCAGACTATTTTTCCAAAAACATGAGAGTTGAACTGCAGTCCAGGGAGAGCAGAAATGGTGTGTGACAGAGTGGTACCCGGAGACATATTAGATGATGCTGATTAAAATGAACTAAACTGGGCTGAAAAATGAACACAACAAAAATCCAAGTCAAGCTGGAAAGGAAGCTTTTCAAAACAGCTTATATTTCTCTCTCTCTCTCTCTCTCTCTGTGTATGTGTGTGTGTGTGTGCGTGTGTGTGTGTGTGTGTTACTGCCAGTGTATGTGCATTTATTGTCCCCTTCTGCAGAACCAAGCGGGGGGCGAAACCACAACTATTTCCATCCACTTGTCAAATGTAAAATCAGTAACTGGTTTTAATGTTGTGGCTGATTGTTCTGATCTTTGCAACTGAAACTACACAGGAAACTGTGTATTCAGGCTTCCAGGGCCGTGTGAAAATTTAGACATTTCTTTGAGACATACAAGTCATTCCTGACAGATCGACTGTCTTGTAAGTGTAACTGTCTTTATTTATTCATTTTACATGACCTTAATTTAACCAGGGTGGTCTCTTGGGACCAGAATCTCTTTTTGAGAGAAATTGCAGCAAAATGATGTTAAGTTAACCAACATTTACACAAAGACAATAAATAAGGAAAAGTCTTAAAAAAGATTATTAGAAGCACATCATTTCCTTATTAAACTATTCATTAAAAAATATAGATAAAACAAAGCAAATTACTATCTCAGTCATTAGAAAAAGTCCAAGAGGTTTTGTTGAAATGCATTTAATGCCACTAGTGTGTGTAATCTCATTTTTTTTGCAGTTCACTCAAAGAAAATGGAGCTGTCCACATGAGAGCTCCATACATAGCCTTGGTACAGACAAAAGCAGGGAATCCTGAGAGCACAAGCCGTAGCCTGACATTGGTGGTGTTAGTATATATTAGGAGAGATATGACAGAAAGTGCTGAGGGATACCCTTATAAATGAAGAAGTAATAGAAGTGGATTTGTCTTGCGGATTATTAAAGAAGGTCAGCACATATTTTCAAACAGAGATGAATGAGAGCTCCGAAATGAGCTTCCAATGACTCCATCAGGAAGCAAAGGTATCATTATTATATATTTTTTTTAAACTGTATGCTTTTGTTTTTACCATTTGAGCATCTGTTTTTGTATTAAGTATGATTTTAGAGAAAAGGGCTGCATTGCTTCCTTCGTGCACTGACTGTCTTTTATGTGGATATGTGGAATTGTGTGTGTGTGTGGTTTGTTTGTGTGAGTGATATGTGCATTTGTTTGCGCGTCTTTTCTGTGTGTAGAATACCTGAATGGATGTTTATATCCCCAATGACATATACAAGGTCAGCACTGTCCTGCACTAAAGCAGCTGCTAATCTTAACTTCAACTGCCAGCTTTCAAGCTTGTATTCCCCGTGAGTGTCACTAGATGGCGATGTGGCTATTTAGAGAGGCCATTAGAGACAAACTGTCTGTTTAGTACATCTATCACACTGAGTCACCGTACTTATCTCCATTTAGTACTGTAAGGTGTTATTTGCAACTCTATATCCCATTGGTGTATACTAATTGTATCTGAGTGGTGAAAATTCATTTTGTACAACAGGAATACTTAAACTCGACTATGTACTAGTGGTGCAGTGTAAAAATAACACTCTGGTTTTTACCGCATTATGGCAAAAAGGCAGGCTTGATTACAGCCTTTGCTTTGTATTTTCTACTTTGTCATTAGGCATATCGTTCAGACATGTAAGACAGTGGAAAATGCAGCACTTAAGTAATGTTGTGAACGCTTCACACCAACACAAAAAAAAGTGTAACGGTTCAGTTATTGTAGACTGGAAACCATTATCCCATTATCTGTGACAAAGACATTCGTGACGACCTGCATTGTGACACAGCTACCCCAATGTGAGAGCAGAATGAAGTTGGTCAAATGTTTGGGAAACTGTCCTGAATGCGTATATGGCACTGGACCTCTAAACGCGGAGGAAGAATACGTCTTGGGTTAGAATGTTAAATACCAGGGGTGGACATAATAACATGCACACCTATACATTGCTGTGCAACCCAGTTCATCATCCCGGCAATTTCTGAAGCTGTAATCATCCAATTTTTTTTTGTTGATTCTTTTTTGATTCTTTTGACTCCAAGGGCTCTGAAGGGGAAAGAAAGGAACAGGAAGCCCTCACATTACAACACAGTAACGTCATAGCTGTGGCCTTCGAAATGACCACTGATTTGAGGTGACACGTCTCTACAACACTGTATAATCAAACTTCCCAACATCCTCGGGTGCTGTAATGCTCAGGAACATGACTAAATGCAGATATATAGGAAAACTCTGTAAAAGGCACAAGAGGTTAACTGTCTTTGACGAATTCACGACACTTTTGAGCATCAGCAAAAAGGCTGACCAATTGATGTAGCTTGGTTATCTAATGATTCTATATAGTCATAAGGCAATCTGCTACAATGTTGAAATATAAAGTTTCTGCAACCACAAATATGATAGAAACTTTGACAGCATTTTTTTTCTCTTTTTTTTCTCTTCCTCCTCTTTGCCTATCTCAACCTTTTCTGCATTTTTGTACAGCATCAATGAAAACTTTTGACAACTAAGGTAACACCATGCATGGTCCATCCAAATGCCACTTGTTGTTTCTAAATTTTGATACAGGTGATCACCTCCCTGTGCATCATCCAGTCACAATACTCCATCTTGAATCACTTTCAGGACTGTCGGTGGCTGTGTGCACTCGAGACAATAAAACTGCAACACACCTCAGACTCACATTTTGCACATTATTGAGTCTGCGTTTTGAATGGAGAGATCTCTGCTTTTATGATGCAGTGAAAAGTTGCAAAGTCTGAGTTCTCCTTTAATAATGTTCCCTACACAAATCTTCTTAAACCAAACGCTCAGCTGTGCGACGTCAGTCACATTTGTCTTTTCACTTGCTATGATTCAGAAGCAAAACTTTACGGACAAATGTGCTGTTAACTGGGCTGTAAGGTCTTCACTGATTTCTTCTGTCTGCTGCATTATGATTGAATCACACAACTCTACTTTTATTTGCCTTACAATTGCATTTTCGTTATCAGGATCTGCATACAATATGTCCGATGTAGCATAAAGAAAATCACCCTATTACTATCTGTGCTTTAGAGAAGGATTCTTTGTCCTTTTGAAGATCCATGTGATCTCCATAGACACCTCAGCTAAACGCTTTCAGATGGAGATGGTTCTGTGGATGATTTTTGCTGCGCACAAAGCAAAGCATAATGCTACTTGATGTTGATGCACCTGAGGTTACTCCAAAGTAAACAAGTATCATTTCATTTTGTGTGCATGGTTTGGCAGTGGCATTCCAAGTTATTAAGATGAAACAATACCAATTTCTTTTTGTCTATGACAAGAACAAAATAATCAGTCCATTACTTCAGTTGAAATTCTCCAAGCTCATCTTGTATGGTCCATACCTTTCTATGTTAACTTTTTTTTTTTTTTTTCTACTGTCATTAGCAGCGACTTACAGTTTAGTGACCTGCGCTGGGCCCTCTAGGACTAACACTGCTACAGAGACTACAAAAAACAGAAATATATTTCATATAGCACCTGCAATAACCTAAGAAAACACACATCATTACAACATTCACCAACATAAATAAATAAAACCTAAAGAATTAAGTGTATAGAGGCACCAAGAACTACTCCGGGGGGAGAGATAAAGAAAAGGGCCAAAAGCCACTCCTTCCAACAAGACATCCCATCAAGGTCAATTTGTGGCGCTTTCTCATCTTGCCTCAAGTGCACTGCATGCTTCATCTTGTGAATACACATTTTAACAACGAGGAATCAGTGAGACACATTCAGTCCTCATGGCCCACCCACTTGGCAGTCTGGAGAGGAGGACAGAACCGCTCTGCAGCAGCTACGTCACCGTGGAGCTGCAGACGCATGAGACAAATTGCCCAAAATCATTCTCTGGGTGACTCCCACTTAGCTCCTTTCACACAGAGCCAATTTTGAAGAAACACACACACATACAATCGCACACACACAAAGAGCCATAGACCTTCGGCGTTATAATACACGCGCGAGCATCGAACCCACCCACACACACACACACACACACACACACACACACACACGCTCACTCATACAGCTTGCTCTCATGGCATGCCAAAACTGGGGTCACAGCCACTCGTGGTGAATGAGTGCCAAACAGACTTGAGCAGATGAAGAGATGAGGGGAGCCCAAACACACACACACACACACACACACACTCTCTCTCTCTCTCTATCAGTGGCTCCTTTTGTGTGTGCCCTGATCCCCCTCATGTCTGTTTGTCTCAGTGCTTCAGCCTAAACTGACGCTGTTTTTCACCCATTAGCCTTATTAATCTTTTTAATCAGCGAAGTGTTCACACTCGTTAGCATCAGGGTTACCCACATGCCGACCCAGTGGGGATTAACATTCAGCAGGTTAGTCATGATGTCAGCCACAGCCTCAGAAGCTAAATGCGTCCCATTAGCAGCCAATAGGTGACTTGTTCTCATCTACTGATCAATACAAGATAATCACACTTAGTGACATTTCAGAAAGAAGCTTGGCATGGAACCCACACACAGATGCTTAAACGCTTGCACGCGCACGCACACAAACACCCATGCGCACAGACACACACAGACAATGTGAAGAAGTGCAGCAGGTTAAATGAAGCGAGGGAGACAAGGAGGGACGAGTTAAATGAAGGAGAGAAGAGGAGCTTTCCCCTCCACCTCATTCTAATCTGTTGTGATTGTACCCATAGTCAGGTCTGTCCATAGCCAGATGGTCCACAACACACACACACACACACACATGCACACACACACACACACACACACACACACATTCATGCACAAGGATGCCCAGGAGCCTAAATTCTCACAGGAAAGCAATCTGAAATACAGTAAATTAAATTTGCTAAACCTTTCAATGCACAATATTACTTAACAGTAAATTGGTGGAAATACAAAAGAAAGGATATGCTAGTAAAGGCTAAAGATGTTCAATTAGAAAAGGGAAAATGAAAGATGAAAGAGGAGAAAAACAGAGAAAGGGCAGTATAAAGACCAAGCTGAGGGAAAATAAAGGACAAAATAAGACTTCTCCTTTTTTTATCTCTTCATGTGTTGTTGCTGCATGTGACTGTTTCGACCCGCTGGCAAAAGGGTTTGTGTTCAATCAAACTTTCCTCTGAGACGGAAATTAGAGTGCTCTCTTTGGAGCCTCACGGCACACACATTCACACACACACGCGTTCAAAGCCTCAGACTTTCACTCATACACACACAGAGACACACATTCCTGCCCTTAGCACATGGACCCACATGCATCCACACACACTGTGCTTGTCTTTCTCTGAATAACCAGAGAATGCCTGCCTGCTTTGCTGGCTGGCTGGCTGCATGCTCAGGGGCAAGTCTGACATGAATCCCGTCTGAAGCCTGTTTTTGCACTACGATAATTCAATTAGGAGGGAGGATGGCCCATGCACTGCTGCACACACCGGTCAGAAGTTGTGCCAAGTCCCCAGGCCACAGGGTTATAGTGAGAGGAAGGATTCATTACATGATGTTACCTGCATGCGCTGACAAGAAGAGACAAGGCGTGACATATGGGGCATCTTAGCCGACTCAATGGCAATTCGACCGGACCAACTCCGCAGGAAGGCTGCTTAGATCTACTAAACCATGGACGCACATACTCATACACACAGAACATATTTTTTAAAAATATGGGTGCGATGAATGAAAACAGTTTGCATACATACAGTACTTTCAGTGGACGCTCTGCTTCCAAATGCCTGTATCTATAGCTACATCTGCTGACAAATGAGAGGAAAAACCCGAATAAAAGAGTGGAGAAATGTAACAAATGCCAATGCTTCCATACATTGTACAAACGGTCACTGAAAGAAAATTATCTGAATCATCTTCGTAGTCACAATATCCCACCCCAATTAAACACCTATGGGAGATTTTGGACTGTCGTGTTAGAAAGCGCTCTCCACCGCCATCATCAAAACACAGAATGAGGAAATATCTTTGGGAAGAATGGTGTTCATCCCTCCAGTAGAGTCCAGAGATTAAAACCAAGGAACACTGAAGCTGTTTAGGCAGCTTGAGGAGTCCTAACATTTTAGTGTATTTAATGTTGTTTTTTTATATTCCTTTAATTTGACACCCATGTACCTAAATCTATATAAGGCAAAGCAAGTTTAACTGTGTAGCACCTTTCAACAGCAAGGCAATTCAAAGTGATGTACCGTAGACAAACAGGCATTAAGACAAGATATAAAGGAAACACAAAACATCTCTGTTTTGAAATGAGTCATTGATGCATTATACATTTTTTAAAGATGATTACTTTTGGCCATTTTTGCCTTTTTTGATGGCGATAGAAGAGAAAGAAAGAAAACAGGAAACATGGGGAGAAAACAGGGTATGATGTGCAACAAAACTGCTGGAAGTGTGGTATGAGTCTTAATCACTAGGTCGCCAGGATGCCCATAATACCATTGTTTTAAACACATATAAATTCTCAATAAAACTAAATATACAATAGTTATTTGCTGATTTCGATTTAGATAATCAAAGTAGCATAAAGTAGCAAACACAGCAAAATGATTCTCTCACATGAAATGAATGAAGGCTCAGAGCTCACACTATTAAAACTCAAGTGCTCATACACAAGCAAATCGAACATGGTCATCTCCACATAAAGAGAGAAACACAGAAAATTCACTCACACACGAAAAAAAAAAAGTGGTCCCCCCCACCATCAGACACACTTACACACACACATGCAATGCCTAGCATTTCCTGCCCTCCTTCTAGTCCAATGCTCCGCTAATGTCATTCTTGACATGACACCAATGTTTTTTGCTCCTCTACATGTTGAGCAGCATCGAACATCGTGTCCTCTTAACTAGGGCAGGCAGAAGGCCAGTGCGGATGTTTCCATACTAAGGATTTCATGTGTGTGTGGATGTATGAGTGCTAGTGTGCTGTTCTTGGTATCTTTAAAAGGGAGCACTATTGTTGGAGGGGAGATTGCGCCTCTGAAAGCAAAATTCACTCAGGAAGCATTTGTTCCGGGAGGAGATGAGTAAGGAGATGAGTTGTTTTTCCTACATAGCCACACACACACAAACACACATACACATGAACACACTCTGAACACACAAAAATAAACACACACACTCACACTCACACTCACACTCACACACACACACACACACACGAACACGAAGATGCATGGACTACAAGGTCTCACACACACCTACACACTTACATGCACCCCTACTGAAGCAGAGCGAAGGGAGATGAGTTAATGGAGGGTTTCAGGTAGTGGATGTGGATATTAAAGGTGTCTTATTTTTAGGGGGAGAATGGAAGCAGAGAGCTTAGCCTGCACCATTTTCACAGATGAGAACTACACGAGACATGAAAAATAGATGATTGGAAAGGCTTCCTTCTGGAATCATGAAGAGATCGAGGTAGAGAGAGCCAACAGAGGGGTAATGACTGAAGATGGAGGTTATTTATCCCCTCGTCTGAGTGGTTTCACTGTGACCCCCCTCAGGGCACTTTGCCTTCAAGCACGACTGAAGCCATGCACACATATGCACACGCACAAAGACACACATACAGTTCACGAGTTCAACAGGACCCCTTTAACATGGTGCCCTTTACAAGGTCAGACACGCACAGTCTGTAGTCTGTAGCCTTTGTTTTAGCAGGGTATCCCCACTGACATGGAAGGAAAGCAAAGCTGAGAACACAGAAGGACATACAGATCATGTAAAGACAAACAGTGAGGAAGAGCTAGCATGTGAAAGACAGAGTGACAGAGAGCAAGAGAGAGATGGGGTAGTACAGTCTAAATGCCATACAGACAGAAACTAATTCAAAGCCTTAACAACTCCCCACAGAATCATCTTTCATAGTTGCACCAGCTGCTTTGAACTCCACGAGAAGAGCTCGTTCTTTAAATCGGAAATATTCCTGCAGGCTGTTCCTCACAGTGAGGGCAGGAATTGAGATAGATTTCTAGACCATATTTGTTGACAAAGCTTTTGGGACAGTTAGCAGAAGAGAATCTTGGGAACTACTGTAGCCACCTCTACAGTTTTATGTAATATAAATACATAAATAAAGGGACTACTGACAAGATGGATTCATGAATAAATATAAGATACCACAGTGACTTGGCATTCATATGAAAAAAATGTGTTCTCAGTTCTGTTTTTTTTTTTCTTTTTTCTTTTTTTAATGCAGTTCCTAACAAATCTCAAAGCACTATGATAAATAGTATCTTGCAAAGAAGATGTGCAAACCCAACAGGACCACGTAATCACTGCGCTCACAGTCATCTTCCAAACACAACTACATTTTTCCTCAAAATAACCTCTAGCCTTAATTTTAAGAGATGATGATAATCAGAATTTTACTTCTACTTTTTAATTACCACCAAAAAAAAAAAGTGTTTTTTAAAAAGGACTGTTTGGGTGTGAATGCACAGCTATAGATAAAGAAAAGGGAGCATACCTGTCTCAAAAACAATTAAAAATAAATTAATCGCATGGTCTAAATAAGAGAGCTAAATTCAGGAGTCTGAGACCAACAAAACAACTTGCTTTTCTCTAACACTGGAATTTTTGCACAAAATAAATAACTACATCATCAGCATAAACATGTTTTTTGCTTTGTCGCAAAACTCAAAGTGGGTAAAAGTTTAGCAATGAAATTGAATTTAAGATCTAATTTTCACTGTAATAAATTTCAGGTGAGCCACTTAAGAGTGAACCCATTGAGTCAGTGGGTGCTGCTATTCTATTCTTTGAGATTTTTAAACACTAAATATCGTCTCCTTTCACAGTAATCTGACATGCCATTCGGAGTGATATTTGTGGTTTCAGGTTTCTAGTCTTTTTTTTTTAATGTTTTATTCCCCAGGGTTTCACAGTGTTTTAACTGAAATTCAAGTTCTAGCAACAAGCCCTTCAAATTAAATGACGTAATACATTAGCCCCTTTTATGCAGCCTGTTCAAGGCGGGAATGTTGTGCCTCTTTTCCACTTCGCAGATGTGTATAAAAATTACGAACAAGGAATTGGGGGGGGGGCATTGTTGTCCCTGCAATAAGCCAGCATTGGAGGAAGTCACAGAGCCGGATCGATGGGGTGGAATGGGGAGCCGGCATGGCAGGACAGACGCTGCAATGTTGTGCAACAATTCACACCCGGATTCTGGAATTCCGGGACGCTATCTGAAAGCACGCAGGGGGGTTGCATTATGACCGCTTAGTTTGGTTCAGAGTAAACAAGCAAACATGGCATAATGAGGGATCCTCCTAACAGCAATAAAGCGAGATCTTTGTTAGAGAGGCTATTGTTGGTCCATGCCCTCTAAAACGACACCTAGAAGCATTTTCTGGTCTTATCAAGGACGACGTAATTTGTCTGAGCATCACAAAACTGTTACAGAGCGTTGTCACATCATCAAAAAATTCTGTTGCTTGATGTGACAACACTCTGTTTGATGTTTGTTTAGGCCAGGCACAAAAAAGACTTAGTTAGGTGCAGGGAAGGTTCACGCATAAGCACTTGTTCACATTGCCTGTGTGCTTCACTGTACTTCAAAGTATGTGTGCACACGAGTTAAGTACAGTATGTGTGCGTGTCATCTGGCCTAAGTTAACACTTTGATGTGATCTGTGCTTTTGGGGCCACAGTGGCCTGTGGGATAAAAAACACCATGGTGTCATCATGTTTTAAATCTCTGTCTTCTGCTCTGCTAATTGCTAAGAGCCACAGGCCCTACTACAAGACAAACGCAGCGCCATCAGGCCCACAGGGACTCCGGTGTATGCGCATGTAAGTGTGTGTGTGATTGTAGGTGGGCAGCTGATTAGGTATTCAGGAGTGGATCTGTATGTGCAGATGTGTTTGCTATGAGAATGATGATGACTTTTTCTAATATGAAACATATGCACGATTATTTTGTACATACAGTACGTGTCAGCCTTGTCATGTCTGCGGTTATGGGCTATTATCTTCCTCATCCTTTTACTGGGTACAATTGGTGACTTCTCTTTCTTCTCTGCATGTCAATAAATGAAAATGTTACTGCAATTGAATGCAGTGCTTGTGCTTTTGTTACTGCCCAAGACTTTCTCTATCTGCCCCCTACTCAACCTTATCCAGTGTACAACTCTTGACAGCATGCTCGAGGTAGACAAGGTCAAACCTCTCCAGTGTGTCTAAACAACAATTCATACTTTAAACTGTCCCCCTCTGTGAGTCCTGCATTGTCTGCCGGCAGCCATCTTGTGCCCTGAGCCGCCAGTTCCTCTTTGACAGGTTCAATGGCTGCCTGGCTGTGGGTTATGCCTAAACACGTGGGGCTGTATCTTGTCAGGAACCTGATGGCTATACACTGGGGCTGCTTATCTCACAGACAGCCTCGCTGGTGCCACTGTGTTAGGTGAAAGGGAGGGAGCAAAGGGAGGGCAGAATAGGAAGGAAGGGAGAGTTGAGAGGAGGGCATGGGATCGGGCAATGAGAGAAGTGGGGGGGGAGGATGTGAGCGACTGAAGATAAACGCGGGGGTTGGGGGTTAAGGGGGACTCAAGAAAGAAGAGAGGAAAAGGAGGGCAAAGTTTGGAAAGGATAGTAGAGCTGAGGGAGAGATGAAGCGGAGGGGGAAAGGTGGGATTTGAGTGGGACTAAATGAGTGACGAAGAGGGAGATTTAATGAAGGAAAAAGGGGATATAAGAGAATGGGATGAGGTGAAGTGGACAGTGGGAAGGAAAGATGTGAGAAGGTATAAAATCCAGAGTAATATGATGGGGAAAAGGACAGGATAGGGAAGGAATAAGGCTAATGAAAGAGGCAGAAGGTTGATGAATAAAGAGAGTGACGCCAATTCTTTGAGATAAACTAGAAAACGGTAACACGAAGGTGATGGAAAAATGTTGATGACTCCGGTCCGAAGAGAAAATGTACTGTAACACGGGAGATCTTAACAGGAGGTGAAGATAAGAAGATAGAAAAAAAGATAAACCTCATTTGGGTCCTCTGAGTGAAAGGAGGGGTGGAAGAGGAGAGGGGAGGCAGCTGAATCAGCAAGACAGAGGTGAAAACGGGTTAGCCACCTATGCATTCAGGCATCGGAGATACAAGAACGATAGAGTAGAGAGATACAGATAGGTCAGAGGCAACTTTTACCTCCAAGGCTGATGTTCATTTCACTTTTGTTCTCTCCAGAGAGAAAATTGCATTTTTCTTCAGAGTACAAGGCAATAACACTAGGCTCACATTTGACAAACACAGAGTGTGTGTGGGCAAAAATATGTGAACACTGTATATAAAGCAAATACGCTATAATAGAACAGACACTGGATGACGATAACCATTGAAGCAAGCCAAAAACTTTCACTCTGGTGTGTAGAGTACGGCTGCAGCATGGCTGTGTGTGTGTGTGTGTGTGTGTGTGTGTTCAGAAAGGTGACCTTTTAAAGCCTGGATGGCGTGAATATAATACATCGCATCCTCGTCTTCTTTCTCCCACTCTCCCCTCCTCATCTTTCCCCTCTTTTCTTTAATAGAGGCAATTACCTCTCATCTTCTCATCTTATGGAGAGTCTCCTCCCACCGTTCTCCCTCTTTCTCTCTCTCCTTTTCTCTATCACTTCATTGCTCAGTAGTCTCCTTTTCTTCCGCCGCATCCCTTAACTGTCTAAAACCCACTTTTCTTTAAAGAATGAAATGAAGTCTATTTCCTTAAAAGCTGACAGGGAGGTTCTGATGGTGATTTGGCAGCGTGTCATTGCGGGTAATGGTGTTTGGAGTTCCCAGCTTCATTGGACTACATTATAAAGCGTTTGATCTATATGCACCCTTCTTTGCACTCTTCTCCTTTTTTCACCATAGAGATCTCTGACAGGCGTAGAAATGAGCAGAAGACTCTAAGACACTTTTCAGTCTCTTCTGAAAGAAAATCGAAGCACAGGGGCAGGTGGGCTGGTGGGAATGGACAAACTCTCATACATTTCAGGAGTTTCCAGAAGTTTTTTTTCATGGCAGAAGAGTAGTTTTAATATTTCAGCTCCCCGGTTGAGGTGTTATGGTTCTGGACCACATTATATCCTCTACAAAGCTTGCCTTCTGCAAGTGATATCCCTCTACAAAGCAGTGAATACATTTAGAACTGAAACCTATTTCTGTGTTGAAGTGGGGTTTGAGTGTTTTGCGTGGAATATGTGTTATACCAGCATATCTGATTATGGCGCTTCGTTCCAGTAAAAGAGAGAATGATATGATGCCAGTACAGCGGTTGTCAGTCTTGTGTCTTATCTGAATGCATTGATTGTTGAGGTTTTGTGTCAGTGAGCAACAGAGCGCGCGGTGAGAAAATAAAGGCTTGAGAAAGTTTGATAGAGAGGGACAGATAGATAGGAGTAGGAGCTTTTCAAGTGTGTTAGCTTATCATGCTGTAATGAATGTGTGCCATCTGTCTCTGCACCTCTATTAAAAACTCCTTCAGATAAACCACAATCACATTACATACACAGTCACACACTCTCCTAGCACCTCTAATTGCTGCGTGGGCGGCCACCTTTGACATCGCCCATCAAAGGACTTTCACACTTACACATGCGGATGCACACTACTCACAGAGACACACACAAACACCCGGGCCCGCATACACATACGCAAAGTTGCACACGTACAAAATTTCAAGTAACCCAATGAGAATAAAAACAATTTCATCAATTTCAAAATCGGTCCCTTACGATGTTGTATGCTGACACATGGCTGGTGAGAAGGCAAACATCCACAGTGTGTTTGTGGAGCTGGGAGTGTTGGATTGAGCTACTGAAGTTTGAGGTTTGAGGAAGTGTGGGTGGATGTCTTGCCAGCAATCTTAATAAACATCACATGCTATTTTAATTAACTACATTCTCCTGTAACGACAAGGTACTAACAAGACCAACGACACTCAATCACGAGTGTTAACTCGAGGAAGAGTGTTAACACGTGCGCATGTCTGTGTCAATGTGTGTGCATGTGTGGGTGTCTGTGAACGTGTTTTGTGTGTGTGTGTGTGTGTGTATGTGTCTGTGTGTTTGTCTGTGCACATTTGTGTTTGTTCGTGTGAGATTCTGTGTGTGTGTTTTCAAGTTTGTGTGATTCTGTGACTGTGCGTGTTTGTGTGTGTGTGTGTGTGTGTGTGTGTGTGTGTGTGTGTGTGTGTGTGTGTGTGTGTGTGTGTGTGTGTGTCCGTGTGTTCGTCTGTGAGCATTTGTGTTTGTGCGTGTGTGGTTCTGTGTGTGTGTTTTCAAGTTTGTGTGATTCTGTGACTGTGCGTGTGTGCGTGTGTGTGTCAGCGCTGATGCACAGCGCCTCCTTCTCATCATGCTCAGTGCCTGTGTGTCAAGAATTAGTGGAGACTCATAATTGCATGAAAACTAATTTCATCTTTGAAAACCCTATTTAATGGCTGCAATTTTATTGCCTCATCCTCTGTGGCTATAAATTATGTGAATTACTGTTCTTTTTGCTTATAAGTACATGCAAAAATTAAGCTTCTCATTTGATAATAGATCCAGTTTGAATAATAGTGTCCTCTAAGACATTAAAAGCTATCTCTCATACAACAATAGACCCTGCAAAACAACTTTCAACAACAGCTTATATCTTAAAACAGGGCGTAGTTCATATCTGTGAGGCTGAATTCATTTCAGTGTGCATTTAAATGGTAGAGGTCTGACGCACCATAAATTTCCATTAATCTTAAACTTCCAAATACGGTGATCATATACCGTAGGTCCTGCACCTGCCTAACACAGTAAACACACTGTTAGTGCAGTTCTGAAATTCTTTCGGGTCCTAACGTCCAAACGTTAATTTATCTGAGAGCGTTTGACGGAGAACGACCCTCTAACTAGCCCTATACAGAATGTCTTTTCTTATATACCGTACATGAAGGGCGTGAAATTTAAGCTCTAAACTATGAAATTGCTACTGGCCCAATAGGAAGGAAGGACTGGGCAGCAGATTCCCAATCCCATGCATTATTGACATAAACATATTTTCTTACTTACCTCTAGTGGTATATGGCCACGAGAGAGTTTTGGTTTTATGTGCTCAGGGTTTGAGATTTCTGCTTCCACTCACAATTAGAGGTGGATTGTATTTTGTTTTTGATGCTCACAGCACTGGAAAAATTACACTCACAAAATTCAAACATGTCTTTTCACAATCAGTGCCCTGGCTCCTCACCATCATCAGTTTTAGAATGAACGGGTCTGAATTGAAGTTATTCAGTGTAGTGGAAACATTGTCTCTGGAAAGAAATGTTGCTTTTTGATCTTCATAATTAAATGTATAAATGTATGTATCAAAATGTACTTTTTTCAGCCATTCACCCTCAATTTATTGTGTCGGACACTCAAATCTCTGGACCCATTGAAACAAAACTATTTGCATGGCTAAAAGGGGAAGTGTAGCTTTCCACAATGGAAAGAAGTATGTCAATGATCAGAAACCAAGAGCATAACCCTCAAGTGTGTATCTCAGAGCTCTCATTAACTTAAATACTTCTACAAGAGAGGCTACAAATCCAGTTTTTTAAACTGATTGCACTGACTATATACTGTAATATTGTCATATGGATGGTAATGTAAGTATATGAATGTACAGCAGACCTCAGTATTACCACGGAATCTGAGCGATGCGGAGATGTGGAGAGGCTTGATTGGTGTGTGCAGTGGGCAAGGCGTGGAGGACGTATGCAGCGGATCATCTTCCAACGGTGAGAGAGATTCTGTCTCAGAGGAAAAGAACTTAAGTAACCAGGACCTCACTGGATCATGTCCCAAGCCTGCGCGGTCATCAGTGCGCATATGGACATCATTTGAACCAGATCGGAATATCCACAATAAACTGTTAGTCCACGAGCTTGTAGGCAAGTTGGTGATTTATCTGGATTAAATATCATTTCTGTGTATTTTTCATTTATTCTGCCTTGATTTTGTTCAAATATTAGCTGTCACGTTTGAATTATCATTAAGGCTCTAGATCTTATATCTAGCTTTGATCCAGTGATTCTGTTTATTTTGTTACTAGTATACAGCTTTGTATTGATGAGATATGAGTTTCCTCCTTTCACTCACACACACACACACACACACAAACACAAACGCGCACACACACACACACACACACACACACACACACACACACACACACACACACACACACACACACACACACACACACACACACAGAGGTTTCCATAATAACTCTATCCCTGTTACAAATTCCAATGTGTTCACACAATGCAGAACAGTTTTGCTCAAGTGATATGATTTAGGCAAAGATGCTGAGCCACGTTTGAATTGTTGCAACTTAACGCCTCGCCGCCTGCTGAGAACCTCTGTGTGTGTATGTGTGGATCGGAGGAGAATGGGAAGCTGCAAAGAAGACAGGGCGGAAAAACTACTAAGAAAATCAAAGCCAAAGAAAAAGAAGGTAACTTCAGTCAGCCGAGTCACATTGAACGCATTATTATATGAAATCAAAATATGCAAAGAGTTGATATTTGGCGCCTAGATTCCGACATCATCATTCCCTTCAAGAATACATTAACCTCAGCACAGCGGATTAAATACTCACTGGCATACATATTGAAGTCACATATTTGCTTGGGGAAGACACTCTCCTCCAATCAAATGTTATGTAGCGTGACAAAATGATGATGACCATTAGTACATGGATGTAAGAGTGATGGCAATAAGTGAGGCCAAGAAGTGTAGCAGCATAAACCATAAAACATGAGCTCAGCACTTTGAATATAATTAATATGAATAATAGAGCTCCACTGTTTTGTGAGTTCTAATATTTCTCTAATTTATAGCTGGATAAGAGGTGTGTGTGAAAACCTTCATGTGACAAAGCCACAGTGAGTTGTGAGCCAGTCGTGTTTCATTACCCATAAAGTCAATAGTTTAGTTCACTGCTACATAAAACAACAACACTACTGCATCACACTGCACGTGCCGTATGCCACCGAAAGGAAAAGCCACTGCAAGCGCCTCATTCATGATTAACATCATTTATTATTTCTGATGGCTGCAGCAAAAGAGCAAAATAAGCAGATCTGCAGCAAAAAGTAACTAAGTACATTTACTCAACTACTGTACATAAGAACAACTTTGAGGTACTTGTACTTACTACTTGGAATTGAGTACACTATGTTTATTTTAAGATGCTTTATTCTTCTACTCCATGACATTTCAAAGGATAATATTGCATTTTTTACTACACACATAACATTACATAAACTACATTTATGTAACACCTACAGTTACTAGTAATTGAATCAGATTCTACAAATAAAATATATGATCAGTTTGATAAATACACTCCATAAAGTACGAAGCAGTTTATGAAGCAATTAAAATTAGCTCCACCTTGACCAACTAAAACATTTAAGTAACACTCACATGTTAAAGCATAAGTAATAAAGACCCAGTCATATAAATATATGAGCCGTTCAGCATAATGAGAACTTTTACTTTTAATACATTTAAGTGCATTTTATTGCTATTACTTTTATTTTTCACTCTAGTGGAGAATTTTTCTAGTGTAGTATTGCTACTTTTACTTAATTAAATGATCTGAATACTTCCACCACCACTGGCAGCAGAGGAATAAACAAAGCAGCATCTTCGTTTTCTGACTTTACTAAGCACACAATCACCAACCAGACAGAGCCCAGACATGTTGGCATAAATGCTTAGCTTGTGAAGCGAAGCATCTGATGTGGCGATACACAGATGAGCGTCTCTTTTACCTCACCGGAGGTAGCTAATGTAAATAACAGGAGTTGCGGCATAGACCCCAGCAAAGAAAACTACATGTACCATCCACCGCTGCTGTCTCTAAAAAAGTAGGGAAGCATAGAGAATAGGGGGGTTTGTGGAGAGCTGGGGGACCAGACTACATACAGATAAGCTCACTGTGTGTTGGTGTTCAGCCATGATTTATCTAGGTTGTACAACTAAAACCTCTACTAATTTTGGTATAACAAGAAGACCAGTTGTGGTGGTGGCAGTGGTAGTGCATGAATTAACAATAACAGGAGAACTAATGTGAGCAGTAGAATTGGCAGTTACTGTAGCAACAGCACTAATGATTGTCTTTGTTCGAGGTATTTAAATGACAACATATTATAAACTTGTTTGTGAAATCGTGCTGCTAGATAGGTTTTGAAGTTACACCTTACTTGTTATCTGCTATCAAAAAGAAAATTATGACAAGCGCTAGAGCTCACTGCAAAGCACACGTGCATGTGTGCACATTCCCACACAACCACGGTCTTTGAATTTGTCACAACATCTGCTTACTCTGCACGCAAATTGTCATGGGAGAATGCTATATCAGAGGGAAGTGGGAGAGATGAAGAAGGAAAGCAGTAATAAAATGTGTCAGTTTAAAAATGAAACCCTGAATGTTTCAAAGGCTGTGACTTGCGTGTGCGTGTCTGTGTATACTGTATACTTTGGCTCACAACTGTGCTTTTGATATTAATGTTTAAATCTGTGTGATAAACTCACTTTAGATCCATTTCTTTCCCAGCAGACACTGCTCCCTGTGGGTGCTCAGGGCTCGACTGTAACAGTCGGGTGTTTCAGTAATGTCTCTGTTAAACATGCGTGTGTGTGTGTGTGTGTCCACTAGTCCAAACATTTTAGGCTGGCTATTGTCTTGTGCTGCACAGTTGTCCTTGCTCATTATAAAATATATTGTCTACCTACAGTATATAACTTTAAACCATACACTCCTACTTCTTTATTACTATTGACGTTATGTTTTACAATATCGCTGAACCACTATATACCTCACCCAAGTCAATAAATAAAACTGCTGTGTATTATGTTATTAACCACTGTGTATGAGAACAGGTCTTTGACAGCACAGTGTCTCACATGTAGTCCCTTTGCATTCAAAATGCCGTACATCTTAAACAGATTTGTAATGGGGAATCTCAGACAAAAGTGTGACTATTAAAAGGTATGGATGAAAGGCTTGCAGAAAGATAAAACAGTTGCTGGGCTGAAAGAAAAGTTTTCCTTAAATATTTGCCTCTGTATAACTGTAAAGTGTCTCATGGAACCAGGAGCAAGGAAACATACTTATAGATATAATGGTTCATCATAGTATCACAAGACACAGCTGAAGAAAAGACAGGAGGTGTTTAAATTATTAAAAGTCTGACATTAAACGTCCTCAAAAATGGACCACCTTTATTTATTGTTACTTTGGCCACCAGGAGCATAGTAATATATAAACAGGCTAAGAGCCACCTGAGCTGTTTAATATCCTGCAATAATCACCATGGTATAGTGTATTAAAGACAGTTATGCTGATGAGGCCATTAATCAAGCAAGTTAAAGCATTAATTAACACGTATTAATATGTTAACACACTTGCCTTCACATGTGACCTTAATATGAACCCCCGTAGCGAAATTATTGTTTTAAGAAATCAATTAACCTGGCTAACATGCAAATTTAAGCTGCTAGGTGCTTCAAAGTGTAATAAGATCAACTAATGCACCCAGTGGTAGAGTTGCTGCTCTTTATCGTTCTTGAGTTACTGTGTTCATGTGTTTATACACAGACAGATGCCACTATTTCGATGCAATGTCCTGCTCTCAGTGCAGGACATAAATGTCATAAATAGGGGTGTCATAAATACAGATTGATAATGTGGGTAATGGGAAATTTGGCTTGATTGGTCTGTGTATATTTTATATTTTAACAGCTACATTACAATATTTATAGCGATATAAAAACAAATCAACGACGTGTTAAATGTGACAGAGAACTTGGAAGTTTTTGAAAAGATGCATGATTTCAATAAAACTCCCTCGACAGATTATTTTTAGCCATCCTGCTGACATGGCTCTAGGGATGAAAATGTTGATTGGTGGCTCCACCACTTTGGTCAAGACTGAAATGTTTCAGCAACTATTGGATGAATTGCCATGAAGGTTTGTACAGACATTCGTGGTCCTCAGAACATGAAGCTTAATGATGTTGGTGATCCCCTGTCCTTTTTAAGTAGCGTCGTCAGGTCAAATTTTTAATTTGTCCAGTACTACTGGTTATGACTAAATGCCTGCAAAAGGAATGACATTCCCATAAGCCTAAGCTGTACTTTGTGTTCAGTGCTAATTAGCAAATGTGAGGATGCTAACATGCTAAAGTAAGGTATTGAACATGGTCAACAGTTACATACTAAACATCAGGATGCTGACATTGTTACTGTGAGTATGTTAGCATGCTGACATTAGCATTTAGCTCAAAGCAGACTCCTAGTCTTGTTTTTCTCTTCATCCCTCCATGCACAGAATGACACAAATCCTTTCAAAAGTCCGGTGTGAGAATTATAGAGATTCAAACAGAGTATAAACACAGCCTAGTTTTCAGTATTTTTTACACCAGTGCCCGGGAGGTAAAAGTCATGCTTAGTTTTGACTCATACAGGAATGCTGGACTGCATTGAGTAGTCGGATTTGCAGAACTGGATTGTGGTAATGTTATGATTGTGAACTTGCTACCTGAAGTGACAGTGGCGGTGATGCAGCAGCAGACCGATTTTATACTGTATGCGTCGTGCCTTCCAGACAGTTGGCCAAAAGTAAAGCTGCAGGCAGCTTTCCCCTCGCCTACAAACGGGCGATCCATGGCCACCGCTTTTGAGCTTGTCTCATGTGTTCAGCTGTCTGAAATGGATGCTCACTGCCGTGTCAACACACAGTCAAAACACCTTATCCAAGTCATCTGGAGCCTTTTTCACAGAAATGTTTGCTTGAGCAGAAAGCAGGGGTTTGTGTCCCTGAGGTGCTCCAAATGTGAACAGAGTAGCGTATAAACACTATCAAAACGACCTGAACACAGCTGGTAGTGGCACTGAATAAAAATGTTTGTCCTGCAGCAAAACCAATTGTCTGTGGTTTGAACAAGTCAGCTGTATTTTTATTTAACTTTATTGTGTGTCCCTCCATATGTGTGTCTGGTTTTGTTTGCTGTATGATGTCCTGCAGTGACAAAATGACATTTTGTACCAATTCAGAGAATTTTCCCCAGGGTGATGGCGACAACACACATTCACATTCAAAAAGACCCATGCGCACACACACACACACACACACAGACAGACACTTGCACACACAAACACCAACGCAAAGCCTGACTTTGGACAAGTTTGACTGAGGGGAAATGAGATACTATTTCTGCTCACTCAGACAATAGTGCTCCTTTTAACTGCATGGCAGAGACTATCTCAGCAATCATCTTGAGATGGAGCCTGCAGATAAGGCCAGATTAGATGGGCATGGAGATGTGGGGGGAGATAGAAGTCTTTAACAGACAGCGACGGATCTAATTAGCACAATGAAGATTTCTACCGTCTGGCTGAGTCAGCCGCGGTGTCATCAACCTTTTGTGTCAGTGGAGAGAAAGTACTGTCGGGGGATAAAAATTCGGCATGTTTGGGAAGTTGCAGTGGGAGGTAGAAAATACGTCAGTCTGTCTCAGTGTGTGTGTTTGACACATCCATTCACCCAAATACTGGATATAAATGTTTCCTATTGTTTACGATACCTTTCGCCCACATGTATTCAAGTTTTTGTCTATGGGAGTGTTGCTTGCATTTCTATGCTTGTGAAGACCATACGGTATGTCTCGAGTATGGAAAGAAATTAACATTTTTCATGGGACAGATTTCATCCATACAACAGTGAGAGAATATAATGATCTGTTTAGATTGTTTGCACCTCAAACACTAACACTGAGTGACAATATTTGACAAGTATTTCCAAAGCAAGAGGAACTTTTAGTGATAAAAAAAATACAGTTAAGGTCAAGTTTGGGTTATGATTTGGCTCATAGCTCATATTTATTTTCCATTTCCTACAATTATTTTTGAATGAATACTGTGTATAGTCAGTTTCTTTTTTAAATTCAGTAAGTATTTAAAAAGCATCTTTTAGGGTGTCAAGCCATGCCGACAGTCCTACCTAACCAATATGCCCTAAATAAAAAGATAAGGATTTGACACAAAGTTTAAAAGGTGTCATTGTTGAGGGATTCATTTCTGGCTGAGACTTAATTTTTTTGCTGTGGATGTCAGGTGATTGACAGGAAAAACAGCGTAGGTGTGAAATAATATGAAAAAAACTCACCTCCAAATGAAACAACAATAACACAGCAACTATAACAAAACCAAATTAAGGCTTTCTGTTTATTGTGATGGATTACCAAGCACAAGCTATTTTCAAGTCTGTGGAAGTCGTTTTTTTCCAAACAGCACAAAATTGAATGCCACTTTTCTCCTACCTTCCTTTGAAACAAAACAACCCCTGATATCTTAATAAACTGACTGCATCCACACAACAACATAAATACGTGGAAAGAAAAGGAGCTACCAAGATAATCGACAGAAGCTTACAAAAACACACTTTTAAGCTTAGGCCGGAGGTTTGGGAATGAATGTAATCAACAAGGGTCCTCACAAGTCCAGTAAACTCTGTGTTAATTCTAAATAAAGAACACAGTCCAAAAAGGGATCTTACATTTACACCTGCTATTGTTCCTAAAAACTGTGCAATGTGCATGTTTTAACACCGAGATGAGAACAGAGGAATTTTCCTCTTGACTTCAACTTGAGAAAGAGTAGGAATCACAGTCACAGGCCGGGCGGTGGGGGCAGCAGTTATATATGATGATAAGCCATACAGCCTATCATGATGTATAGCACAAGCATCCTCGATAAATTAAAACATTTGATGGCTCGCCAAGCTGCATTCTGGGGTTGCACATGACACTGCATGCAATATAAGTCAATCACTCATTTGCTCTGCATTTAATCATGGGCAACAGACATTTTTAATCCTTCTTCAGTGTATAAGGAAATGGTGCTGCAGAGCAAAAAAATAAACAGCAGAAAAGGTACATTTAGATTAAACAAAAGCTTTGGACATTTTTGGGTGTTTTAGTAAACTGGTAATACCTTGATACACAGACTAAACTGCAAATTTGTTTCACTTTATCCATAAAAAAAATAAATATTTAGTTTATAGCTCTCATATCCTACTTCTCACCAACTAACTAACAAAAGAAAAGACAATCAGCTAAAAATTATTTTTTTTAAATCAATCAAAAATCTCATCAAATTTGTCTAATAAAGTCACAAATTAATTGTCTCTGTTATTGTCTTCTTGTTCATAATGGGAAACATCTTAAGAGAAACATGGTGATCCCAAAGTGATGAGTTAGAATTAAGAAACTCCCTGCTTCTTAAGGAAAAAAAAAACCTACACCCCCACCCGCAATTGGCAAGAAGCCATGTATGGCAGCAGAGAAAACTTGCATATAGCCCCTTTAAGTATGACCACAGGGTCTATTTGAATGATTTGGATTGACTTAGTTTGCTTCCAAGCAAATGCTTACATTATAGACAGAATTTCATCCTATTTAGAGAAAAACAGAGGGAGGAAACAGAGAGATGGGGTGGACATGTCCCCCTCACTTTTACGGTTTCAGCTTGATTTTCTTACTAAAGTCTCTCTGAACATTGTCCTCCTACTGTCCTGCCGCCATAATCCAAACTAGAGAAGATCTGAGCTGATAAATATCTTCATGCACATGCCTGAGTCAGCTTTATTATCATGCACTCAAAGCAATAAGCTCAAGGAGTAGCGGAGGGTGTTTGCAGCCTTTTTTGCCACGAGTATTGCCTCTCAGGTGGCATACTTGCCCTACCTTATTGGTAAAGGCTTTTGGGGCTGCAAGCAGCCTGAGAGGAATACCTGCAGACATTACCCAGGGCTGGTAATTCCAACATCATTTTCGGTTTGTTTGTTTTAACATATGCCCTTGGTTATACTTCATATACTTTCTAGGTAAATGCTAATTTTCATGTTAGGGGTTGCGGGCAATTTTTCATATATTCAACAGGAGACAGCACTTTGTGCTGTAGAGCTATCAATATATATCTATGTTATCTCAGATAAGGATGCTATATTATCACAAACAGAATCAGCCACTAGAATCAGTAAAAAATGTATCACGTTAAAACCAAAGCTTAATTTCAGTCAACAACATTAGTCTTGGGAAACAGTTTTTTTCAATTCGAACCATCAACAGTGAAGTTTTTGTTAAACACCGAAATGTTAAACATTTGAGATACGAGCAAAAATTCTCTTGAAAACACTGCTGAATCAATCGAATCACGTATATCAGATGGGTTGACACTTGACGAAGCTGTATTGTCAGTGTCTGAGTGTGTGTGTCACTGGTGAACAAAAGTTAACACTACAGCTCTTGTTCTGTTTTCACATATTTGCCTTTCAAAAGACAAATATGGAGCTTCTGCTTTCAGCAATAGAGACAACAGGAAATAGAAGAGACAGATATGTTGTTGATAGTGCTCTTTTATTACATTTTTTTTTTTTAAAGGAAAATTATTTTGCACATAAAAAACTACATGGACCTAACCAGTCTACGGTAAAGCACAGGCTCAGAAGAAAAACAGGCAGAGAAGGACAGGATTGTCATTGGCCATACTTTGGTCTCTATCATAACAGGGGAGATGTTAACCAACGGTACCTGCCCAAGCTGGACCCCTCGACCAAATAGAAAAAATATTTCGAGGTTTAAAATATTGCTAATAACAACAGGTGAAGTAAAATTTAGTCTCAATAAGACTAAATAGTCTGCAATTATAGCAGCTCCTCTCACTCACCTTTAACAGACAGTTAAATGAGCTGTCCAGAACCTGACTAAGACTGTTCTTCCCCGTGAGGCAAAATATACACAGTGACCCAAAAAAAACATACAGCACTAATTTTCATTTAATGGATTCCCCAGCTTGCCATATAGACCACCTCAAATTTATAACACATGGCCATTAATACGTTTTCAAAGGAAGACAATGTTGAAAGTATATTTCAGAAGACAATGAATTTCATTGTCAGCGTCTCTGTTAAAGCCAGACAAGACGAGGCAAGAAAATTATACAGCATCTATGCAATTAGAGCTACATTGCAGTAAATTTGTACAAAAACTGTATACTGTCTACTTTTTTTTCTTAATTGACTAAAAAAAAAGTTCAACTCAGTTACTCTTACCTAGGTGTATGTGAACTAAAAGCTATGAGAAAACAACAACCTGAAGGTTTACAAGATACATAAAGAGGAAATATCCTGAGTTCGATGGCTGCAATCCAAATGATCTCGGCCTTCAATCTGTGTTGAACATCTTACAGGTGCATAGAAAAGCACAGAAGGTCAATTACTGTCAGATGCCAGTGACGTGTTAGAGGATTTGAATAATTAACAAATGTGCCCACTCTGTACCAGCAGTGTGTAAAGTCTGCACAGTGAAGTACAGCACCCTATGCCCCTAGCCTTTGACTATACACTGTAAAACATCATATATGAATTTAATGGAATCAATTAATCTTCTATCACTAATGTAAATAAGTAAGTTTAGTGAATTTACCTTATAATTTCTATTTTTCTTCTTCAGATCATTTTTAGAACACGACAATACCATTTTTTTCTGACTTAAAATGATGAAATTACTGCTTTGAGAATTGATCAAATGAAGTCCAAATAAACATAATCAGCATATTTGCAGACTTTGCAGCATGCACTGTTTTTAGAGTTAAAACTCTACAGAGAATTTTCTTTTTTGTAGTCTGAAGAAAACAGAAACGATCGAAACTCGCTATGTCTTTAATACATGATAAAATAAGTTATGATTCTTTATTCTGATAATTGTGTAATGACAACAGTGCAAACCATGATGAAGGTTAGTATCTAGTCCCTGCCCCCATATGTTTACATTATAATTTAAAAAGGTCACCGGGGGGCTCACATCTTGTGGTATAGAGTGGCTCGACCAGCTACAGCTCCAAATTCAGTTCAAAGACTCAGTTCTTCATTTGGTATCAAATGAATTGAAATCAATGGATTTGATCAGCAAAAAGAAAAATAGCAAGCGAAACTGACTAATGTTTGTCAGCATGACTGAACAGTTGTTGACTGAACACAACAGCTTGAGTTAATTGAACTTGTTTTCTCAAGTTCTTTTACACTGGAACAACTCGTAAGAAGACTGAAGATGGAGGCTGTACCTCCATCCATCTAATGTTCTCCCTCATTTTCCCCCATCAGTAAACTACTCTGTGAACCATTTCCCTTATATGGATTGATTAAACATGGAAATATTAATTATTTTAAAGCAACCAGGACATATTTCTATGATTTCTGGGTTGAGACAAGGCCCTTCTTCTCTTTTATCCATAATGAAAACAAAATCCGGCTTTCAGTAGCAGCGCTGTAATAACAGGGGGCTACCATTTTGTCTGTGTCATTCTAGCGTGCTATCGTCACAGACAAGATGAGGTAAAAGGTCCAATCATAACTGATTAACATTTGGGTCTGATTCAGCCTGTTGTTGTTGGACCAAATGAGTTGCTAATGATGATCTGTAAATATTTATTGGACAACACTAAGCTTCAAACTGTCTCGTTGACATTTTCAACAAAATGTGCCTCACCATAATAGACTTTTCGCAAATCAAACTCAGTCATCCCAAGTGACAAACAAATAGAGGCACTCACATAAACACAAACGCAAACAGATAATCACAATTTGCCCTCAAGCATCTCACTGAAAACCTTTCCTCCAAATTTTGTCTTTTGCTTTCTTTTTTTTTTTAATCTCCCTCACTTTGAGAATAAGTCATCAAGTTCACTAAACAGGAATTAGGCAACTTCGTCAACCAATTGCTTGACACTTTGCAGGTCACATGACTTCCGCTCTTCCAATTGGCCTTCATTTGCTCCGAAAATAAGTATATACGAAAATAAAAGCCCTCCACCGGCAGATAAGACAACAACCGCAGGGAGAGGATCAGAAAGCGATGGCGTACTTCTTCTGAAGTGCAACATTTAACAGTTTATTGAGCATGGCTCTGTGATTTCATTACAGCATATTTAATCCAAAGTTAATAAGGCTGGTTATTAACCTTTTCCACCCTCATTCGATATTAGAGTTTTATTTCACTGATGTTTAGAGAAGTGTAATGAGGCTGCGGGATGCATTTCGCCCACTGTTAAGGAATGCGTGCGTACTCATATGTGTGTGTGTATTTGCGTGCATGTGTACCTGGATGTGCATCCCCTAAATCCCATGACAAGGAGAGTTTGTAGGTTTTAATAACAGGGTAGGTGTTGCTCGGCACCATCCTGTCATTACTGTCATTGTGGACTGAAGCGGTACTTCTTTGTGTGCATCATGTACAGCAAGATCTTACCTCAGGGCTCCTCACATACAGCACACTGCTTATTTTAACACCAGACTCTGTCCTCAAACGCTTTGCATAGTCTACACTGTCAATTCATTCCTCTTCTTTCTTTCCATGTCTCTCTTATTTCCTGACTTTCTTTGTGCATGTCTATGATGATCTACCTGCCTGTCTCACCTCCCTGTTGTTTTCCCTGATGTTTCTCTCCATTTCTGTCCATGTACTCAGCCGTCTGCTGTCCCTCCCTAACTGTCTCAATGCATAAATCCCTTGTGCATTTTCTTTTCTCCAGTTCCTGAAATTAAAAAAGTTATCTAATGGTTGAGGAGTGGCAATTAAAATGGCTTCCTTTTATTCTTTTAAACAAGTACAGTCATTTTTACCATTCAGCATTTCTCACCAAAATGCACATTGTATATTCTACATGCTAATTGTATTATCCAGGTTTACACTGGCTAGCATAGTCTACCTCTCCCATGCTTTTTGCTGGCACCTTGCTTTATTTCTTTGTGCATTTACTTGACCAACTCCCTGCAGTCGTCACCAATGTCTTTCACATTACTGACAGTCTCATGCACATATTAGCGCAGGAACACATCCTCAAAATAAAATGACAAAACACACTGTTTGTCATTACCCTCCAGAACAACATATACAGTTTAAGCATGTTCTGATATGACACACCTGGACAAGGTAATTTGTAAATGCCTTCCAAAACCATTACAAATCACAGCTTCAGGAATAACTCTGTTTTCTGGTCAGGTTCAGGTTTAACAATGCTCAGGCAAAAATGGGACTTAGAGTTAGGGAGAGTTTGTAGTTTGGGTGAAAATAAGTACTCGATTCGATGGTGGTCACAGTTAAAACAAACCGACTTTGACTATTTGTAAAAAATGTAACGTGAACAGCAAGGCAACCCCCCCCCCAACAACTTAAAGGCACTTAAAATCTACCAAAGTATTTTTCTCTGACTGTTAACCTCTTTTACCTCTTTCTAGTATTAGCTCCTTCACATAAATTCCTCCATGGTGGTAAGGTATATTTCCCACATTTTCTATACCAATCATGTGCTTATTTCAAAAACGTTCAGGATATCGGACTCATCTATCTCCATATTTTGTTGCCATACTAGTGTGCCATATACTGGACATTTTGTTTCATATTATTTGTGTCTTTTTGTCTGTCTGTGCATTTATGCATACCTTTCACGCACTGTTCCATTCTTTCTTCCAAATGAAAACATGTTTTCATTATGTTTTTTGTCCATTTCCTTTTTAATTCTGCCCTGTCCTGATCTTCCTTTCCTTTTTCTTTCTACATTGCACTCATTCTCCTAGTCCCTTAACAGCACAACTTAATTATAACAAATTTTTAATCTTTCGCTCTTTTTATTCATACCTTATCATCCCCCTTCATCTCCCTTCGTGTGCCTTCCATCTCCTCCTGTGCCTCCTTCAGTGCAGACCAGAATTACAGACCATCCTGGATAAGGTCGTGTTTTTGTCACTGTGACGGTAATGTCTGGTACAGACTAATTATGTAGGAAAAGGTCCTTGTCTTCACACTGGGGGCGAGGGTGCCAGAATTCATGGGGTTGTGAACAAATTGGTTCCGGTGGGAGACGGAGGACAGGAAGCGGGCTTTGATGAATGAACCAATGAGATACAGCTGCTCAGCAAATGGCTTGTACTCCACCGTCTGTGTGAATCTGGCTGTTTAGCTGACTGATATATGGCAGTGGTGATTCTTGTTTGAGTACAGTTTATTCAAAACAGATAGAACAATGTGTGGTTCACAGCGGTTGGATTTCACCTAGTGAGACAAGGTCAGTCTCTGGGTTTCTTCATTCTGAAGGCTGCTTTTTCCCTCTGTTTGACAGTTTCTCTTCTCAGAGTCAAGCTCGAAAATGCAGGCATGAGTTTGATTTGTGTGAGTGCATGTGTTTGTTTAGATATAAATTCATGTATCAATTGGAGCCACTTTTTAAATTTCCTTTGGCTTTATCAAATACAATTTTTAATCAAACTTTTTTCAGAATGACAGTTAACATTAAAAATTTGCCAAAAATGAGGAGAAACAATATGAATTAAATGTTGCTTTCTCCTCATATCTTAGACCAGAAACCAGTGCGTTTCCATCTATTTGTTTCATTTTTAGTTTGCGCACAATAAAACCTGAGTGGAAATGCTAGAAATTTGAAAAAGGTCAAAATATAACAAAAAAGTTTTCACACTTAGCTGCAGTGGAAAAGGTGGTGTATGCATAAAATCAATAGGCGAAAAAATGCAAAGGAAACAGATGAAGCAAATAAATCATGATATATGTCAAGCATGAGACTGAAATTTCCACCGAAGCTCCTGCTCAACTGTAGAAATGAAAGTATCCCATCTGTGTGGAGCAATGAGGACACTGTATCATTAATCAAATTAATACATTAAACAAACATAAATGCAACTGCATTTACTATACAAAAATCAGAAACTATGTTACAATTTGAACTAAATTTTGAAGAAAACTTGAGTCCTGGAACTTGGACAATACAGCCACTCAGTTGCTGGTACAAGTTGGTAAAGAATTATAGAAGGAACTCACCCGATAGCAAGCAATCTTCTTCTTCTACAGTGTGGGAAGAAAACAATGTCGGGTATTTCAAAGTAAAAACACGACTTACTCATACCAAAAAGGTCCGCATGTCTTTTATGCTCAATGGCTGGAGAGCTATTTTGCGGCAGTGCCCTCAGTGCTCCCACTAGTGGCTGGAGGTTATACAAACTATGCAGTACTGCTGTAATAAAGCCTCAGGACACCAGTGGCAGCGCTGAATATGACTGCACAGCTCTCTACCTGACATCGTTTAGATACCTGACTGTTATACAGCACTTTGTTTGAAAGCCTTGGATTACCAACTTTTCTGAGAAATCTTTCAAACACATAAGTGGTGGGTATTTGATACTCAAAAGACAAAGCTAACCAAATGCAACCAAATTTTTCCAGGCCAGACTCACATACTGTATATAGGGGAAGTTGTATGCACACAACAGACAACCATACCATTTAGACCTAACTAACTAACTGCTGTTGGACGTTGATAAAACATACTTTTTAACTATCCAGTTTTGAAATTAAAAATGGTTCAATCAGGATAAATACTGCCAGGGGAATAGTGACAATGACTGCCAGGGATTTTATAAGTGTAAGAGAGAGGGATGTTTGTACTGTCCCAAGAATTACCAGCTTCATAAACTGTTAACTGCTTCCATTCCAAACCCCCCATAGGCTTTAATCTTATGAAAAAGGTTTAAGAGAATAAATGTCAGTTGTTCTTTTTTTTTTCGTCATCTGGCATCATTCTTTACAACCACACTTCCTGCTCCTAGCAGTGACCTATTCACAGGGACCTGCTAAGGCTTATGGGTAAGCAAATTCAGCAGATCTTAACACTTTCTCCGCATTGCACCTGATGTGGGGGGGGGGGAATCCCCAGCACATGCACTTTTCCAATCCTCCTGCACCCCTTCTAATCCTCCCTTCTTTCATCCATCCCTTTAACTCTCCTACTGTCCTCCCTCTTTCCCTCTCTCTCTCCTCCTCTACCCAGCAGGCTGGAGCAAAATTCATTCAGAGCACAATCAGCACGAGACATGAATACAGAGCAGAGCTGCATCAAGCACGCACACGTACACACACAGAGACACACACAAACTTACACACACACACAAAATGACTCTTCAACCTTTCAAATTGATGATGAGCTAGCTGAGTGTGAGGGCTGTAGACACACACACACACACACACACATACCCACATGCAGACACACACACAAACAAACTGACGCACACTATCTTTAACCTCTGGAAGGGATGATGAGAAGACAGAGTGCAGGGAGCTCTATAACACCCTGTGCTGCCTCTGCAAACTATTTTTAAACTGCCTCTTTACTTCGTTCCTTAAACCTGTGCATCCCAATGTGTTCACACCTGCATCTGTGCATATGTGCAGACCATGAAAGTGTGTGTGTGTGTGTGTGTGTGTGTGTAGAGCTGGCAAGGACTCACCTTCCCTTAAACTTCTTTCCTTACTGCATGAGCCTATTCAGCACATATAGATTTTTAAAGATGTTCTGTCTGTTTTACCTTTACCGTTCAATACTAAGACCATATTTAATTAATTTATGATGTATATTTCCATAGATAATTAATATGTCAATGTAAGGCTGTTGACAGAACCTTTAAAGCTTACAGCTTTAAAGGTCAAGGCTTTGATTGCTTTGCTTTTAGATCTCCTCATGGTTTAGGTGGGAAAATGTTTTTATGAGGATATGTTTGACGACTGTTACGGCCGCAGGAAACTGATTGGAGCAGCACCGGGTCCAGCTCTCCAATCACAATGATACGATTTGGGACTGAAATTATAAAAGCTGGGCCAGCCTGTCATTTGGTGTGGCTGGTGTCCTCAGCTTCACAGTGTGCCCCTTGTTTGTTTGAGCTTGTCGAGGTGTTAACTGGTGAATTAACTCTGAACTTTGTGAATGTTATACTGAGGTACTCGTTAAACTGCCTGGGGACTGGGCCAGGTATGGATCTAAAAACTGATCACACCCACAGAAAAACCTTTCTTTGTCCAGAAACACTGGGAACAGGGGTGCTTTTTTGGCTGTTTTTGGGTTATTAATGAAGATAAAGCAGTTAGTGAGGTTTTATTTACATTGTGGGTTTTCTTTCAGAAAGTTATTTGAAACTCTTATTTTTATGAATCCTCTTTTGGTTATGTTTGTTTCCTTCTTTTAAACAGCGTCCCCTTTCACTAACGTGTTTGGTCGTAACAAAGAATAGATTTCTGAATCCATCTTGGAGTAAGGCTTAGAATCAAGATCTGAACTGATACATCAACTGGGTTGTATTTAACCATGGTAGCAAAGTGGTTCTATGGACAGCAATGTGGGTTTGTTGGTCGGCCTACCACTGTTGTTCCAACTGAAATCCAAAAAAACAGTGTCACCATTACTTACCAGGAACCCCCAAGTGTAAAATGTCCCAAATCCAGTATCAAACCAGCTCTAGTAAATCTAATTCAAAATAAATGGCAAACTGATCTTGTTTATGATTCTTTAACAAGCCAGTCATATTAACTTGCACATGTGCATCTGCCTTCCTGTCAAACAATAGTCTAATGAGGCACTTTGCCTGAGTCTCCCTGCAGGTGTTACATTGACCAAGACATGGGATAGTCAGCATCCTGTCACCTTTGTTTACCTTTGACTACATTTGTGAATCATGAACATTAGTTTTCCAGATTTGTGTGTTGAAGAAGATCATAAACAAACACACACAAACAGAGAAGAGCCGTCGACACGGTACTTCATGTCTTATCAGAGATCAATATTTCATTTGCTCTCCTCCTCTGCTTAGATGCTGACTGGCATCCCTTCCTAAGAGGACAGCTCAGGGACATATACACACATACATAAAAGCTCTCTCACACACCCAAAACACACATTAAAACTGCTCAGGGCCATTGTTTGCTTTGACTGACACGTTGGCCATCCTGTGCTGACACCTCAATGACACTCTATCCCTTTCAGATGCACATCACTGTTTACCAGATACTCTG
Source organism: Xiphias gladius (assembly GCF_016859285.1). Lineage (NCBI taxonomy): Eukaryota > Metazoa > Chordata > Actinopteri > Istiophoriformes > Xiphiidae > Xiphias > Xiphias gladius. The sequence continues at coordinate 17,732,012 of NC_053414.1, read as the reverse complement.
AGCAAAACGTCACGTTTCCATGTGTACACGTCTTTGTGTGTGTGTATGTGTCCTCAATGCTTCCGTTCTGTCATCATTACACACTTCCCTTGTTTCGCTTTTACATCACTGTTTGCACATTTAATCAAAGCCAAACAGTGTGTGTTCCCCCACCTTTGTGTTTGTGCGCATGCTCCATGCGAGCTGTCTCTTTGGTGGGGTTTTTATTTATTTATTTATTTTTTTGGATGGTTGTTTGCTGTTGTGCTCAGACTAAATCAGGGGAGTGACAGTGTTATTGTAAACCAGTGAATAGGTGCAGTGTTTAAATGCAAATTCACAGCACTGCAGTGACAGGGAATAGAGGATTGGCAGAGCAGGGAAGGGCAGAGACAGGTTCAGGTGACAGAGAGGGAATGAGGGATTTAGAGAGGAGGGAGTTGAAAGATGGGTAGAGGGAGATGAGGGGGGAACTGGTATGAGGAGAGGATACAAGAGGTCAGGAAGTAAAGAGGAAAAGGACAGAGTGAATGGGTATTTTAGAGAGAGGGAGGAGGGAAAAAAAGAATGGAACAAAAATGAAAGTAATCGAAAGCCATCTCCCCAGTAGTTGGCTGAGGAACTGCGAGTGCATGACTGCGCCATGACTGAACCATCACTGATTGCTCTGCAGTGTCACTCTGTGTGGTATCAAGAGTTCGAATATATTATCATGCCCGTGTGTGTGTGTGTGTGTGTGTGTGTGTGTGTGTGTGTGTGTGTGTGTGGACATTGGCATGCACCACTTGTGAAAGCTCATTTAACCAATGAAACATATCTCCCTTTATTTGATACGTTTTTTATTCATCACAGCCAAACTGACATGTGAACGTGTGTCTGTTCATACTCTATGTCTTTGTGTAGGTAACAGCTGTGAACTGCGTGTGTGTCTTGTAGCCTGTTTTACATTACCCTCAGCTACAGTATTTAATGAAACTGCAAACCATTTCAGCTGTGGGAAGTCAGGTATTTGAATGCCTCGCTTATAATGCTGAAGTTTGCACCACTATAACAACAATTTACATATGTTTCTCCTTTGACATTGAACAGTTCAATAAATATTTACCAAACGTAGCGTTTCTCAACAGAGCCACAATGACAATTTGGGATGCCAATGTGAGATGCATTCTGGAGCCACTCCATTAACAACAGATGGAAAGCCAACTTTTTCATAAAATTTGTATCTGAGCCTTTTTTTTTTAACACAGCTGAGCCTTTTTTCATAATGCCACTAATAGCTCTGAATCAGAAAATATACCGCGAAAATGAGGATGGATGCCATTATATCAAGTGAGCCTGTGTTCAATCAATAATCAGCTCCAGAGTCATTAATTTTATGAAAAAAAAAAAACAGCACTGACTTTTTGCAACCTTCCAAATTACATTTTTGTTGTATTTTTTAACGTACAAAAGTTTACGTAGCTGTTACAACATCTGATTGTGTTTGTGTGTCTGTGTGTTTATGTATGTTTGATGTGTCATACTCCTGTTCTACCAAAGGTCACAGGTTATGTATGTGTGAGATCTTTGCTGAAACTATGACTGTGCCATTGTCCTACAGCTACGACAAATGGCACTGTCCTGTGTGGGACTGTCCAACGCACACACACAGACACACACGCAGTGATGTTTTTGTCATCCATCCCTTGAGTGAAGCTGTGACTCCTATCAAGCTTGTTACTGTCTACCGTCAGCTTTCTTTAGGAAGGAAGCTCTATTTGTCAGCTGATGTATGGACCACCCATACAGACACTTGACTATGGCTATCCATATCAAAGTGCCTCTCTTAATGGATTTGCTGTGCATTACATACTGTACTATATATATATATATATATACACACACACACACATATATATATATACACACACACAGTGTGTGTGATGAAGAGCTATATTACTTCCTTCAGTGAATGAGCTGGGGGAGTGAAGAGACAAGACACTCATTTCCCAGCCCACACACAATGTAGTGGTGTTCTGGTCCATACAGGGCAGATTTATGTGCATGGCCTATTTATGCATGGAATATTGAGAAGATATTCTTTTATATCTATCAGCTTTCCACTTTCAGTATAAATATTAGCTTATTTCTGGTTGAAATAGTGCTTCTTTGACATGAGCATGAGTGCTGTTGTGCTTTCACATGAGTTGATGAGTGGTTTGACTTATTTCATGCCCTTGGTTTATTTTTCCAGGGGCCAGAGTAGTTGTCATATGTTTCCTGTGTGAGCTGTCTCTGTATATGGATAGTGATGAACTACTGAACTCTATATTGTATATATCAAGACATGGGGTGCAGAGAAAAGGTATAGCAGGCAACTTTCTGGGAATACAACAGAATTGCATTGCAAGTGTTATATTTATCTTATGTATGTTCTTTCCCGTTCAGCAAGCCAGGCTGGCCCATCAAGCACTGCGTTCAAAACTAAAATAGAACAGGATAGCACATTTAGAGACTTTGGCTGTTCTTTTCTCCTGCTTGTTCCCCTAAAGGAGTCAGTTCTTTGGTGGCTTTGTTTGTTTTCATTGTTGGTTGTTCCCTAACGATATCAAGTTGTATTACTGTAACCATGATGACAAAGCTTCACTAACCTTAAGGGAACTGTCGTTTTAACCCAGAGCAGGATTTTTGCCTAAACCTAACCAAACCTTAACCACAGCATTGCCACATGATAAAAGAGATTAATCTTGAAACAGGGATTTCGAACAGTTCTGGAAGGCACAGACAAATTACTGTATGTCACCGTACCAGTAGTGGCATTAGATCAGAAAACACTAGATGTCATGGACAAATAATGTATTTTGTCATTTACTTGTGAGGACTTGTTGTTGCCCCCACTAGTGTTATGTTGCTGTGTATTATATTTTTTGATTATTATTGTTACTGATGCATTAGCAAGTGAACAGCACTTAAACTATGTAGTTGGCCATGGTGGAGCTAATGTTCACTACTTTATATACTTTTGGGTAGTTGAATCTATAACAAGTGATCATAGGTCCTGTTTGTAAAATCTAATTCAGGAAGCTAACTACAGCTGTAAAATAAATGCACTGGATTAAAAATGATCATGTTTGCCTCTGAAATATACTGTGTGATGTATAAAATTGCATAAAATTGAAATACTCCAGTGCAAGTATCTGAAAAGTACAATGTCAATGGACTGTACTTATCTCCATTCCACTGCAAGCTATGCTGTAAAAAGTCCCTTCACCTCAATCGTAAACCCACTCAAACATAACCACTGAGGGAGGCCTACAACTTGAGGCCTCAGCGTCTGATCAATACAGGATGAGGATATTGATATCTTTGGCCACTAATGATCTGACTCACAGCTATGCATAACCTTTTAGCTCTAAATTAAGGCAATGACACCAGGTTTGAAGAAATATTGACATGTAAAATCTTTACGAAGGAGGGCTCATTACCAAAAATTTCTCACAGTGCAGCAGTTTGCCACATTTCCTGGCCTCAATTTCCACCTGGCCTCTGTGTTCATATGCATCATTTGTATAGTAACAGTACTGTAACAGTATCTCTGTTCTTATGATAGAGCGCCAGTATTTAAATATCACTAGTGTTTTGTGATTTGCAGGTTTTCATAATATCCCATTTCCAGTGGGAACACTGCGGTAGCAAGTTGAGGGTCTATTTTAAGTGTAGTCAGATAGCTATATGGCAGTGTGTCTATATTTAATAAAAGTCTCCCGAACACTGCGCCAATCTCGCTCCCCAGGGCTATCTGGGTTTGACTGGCTATGCCTGCTCCCATTTAATGTGAAGTGGCAGACAGAAGACATGTCATTCTCCTACCCTCTCTCTTTCCGGGGGTCTTGTCCGTGGATGGAGGAAACAAGGGAAGAAAGAGGAAGAGGGGAGGGGGGTGGTAGGTGTGAGATGAATGGCACAAGTTTTTCTATCTGTTTTTCTGTCTGTTTTTCTTTTTCAAAATCTTTTAACCTGTCAATACCAATACTGTCTCCTGACTCTCCCCTTTCCATCTTCATGAGTGAGTCATCTCTGTATGTAAACAAATGCTGTGCTGCAAGATCAGTTTATCCATGAAACATGATAAATTAGCTTAATTCTTACAATCTTTGCTCGGTTTTATTATTATTATTTTTTGTCTCTCTTGATCTCCAGCTATGTTTTCAGTATTTAAAATTTTTGGATGTGAAGCAGTTTCTAAAAAGCAACTTGGTAGGTGGAGTGTTCATCACACCACCACCCTTGGCTTTTTCTTCTGTCTTACCGCTGCATAACCATTCCTAAGCCCAACTCCGTCTTCCTTACACCAGCTTTCCACCTCAAGGTTATGGCATAGTGGTGTGTATAGTGCTGTGGTATACTGCAGGACAGGGCACAGCAGAGGACTCAGTTCGAGTAGCTACTGCACAGGCAACCCCAATATATATAAAGTACATTGTGGATCAGCACAGCATGGGTGTGACTCCAACTGTGCAGCTTTGGTCTGCCTACCCACAATTGTACAGTGTGGTCCGGTGACGCTCCACAACATGAAATATCCATGAGTCAGGTTGGGCATACAGATGCCACTGTACCTGCTGAGTCCCTTAGCAGGGGGGAATGTGCATGTGTGTGTGTGTGTGTGTTGAGGGGGGAGCTGAGCGAGGGAGAGACAGGGGTAAGAGGAAAGTACATCTGTCATCTTGTACCCCTGCAGTGTGAGATTGCAGTGTGTTTTGATGCCTGCATCTGTGTGTGTGTTAGTGCATAAACGCTTATGTATGTCTTTAGGACTTTAATCATGGTATCAGAGCTACAGTATAGGAAAGAGAATCAACAGGGCAAGGTGGGAAGTAGACAGAAGGATAGGTGGCGAGTACAAGGAGTACATCTGTCAACCTATTGGTTTCCCTGCATGTGTGGGTGTTTGTGTGGTAGGAAGCGTATAGCAAGTACAAAGTCAATAGGTCTCATATCATGTGTCAGAGGAAGATGGCAGGAAAGGGAGATTGAGGACAGCAGAAGGATGGACGAGGAGAAGGAGGAAGGTGCAAGAAGAGATAGCAGGCATGGCAGACAGGCAGACAGGAAGGGTAGAGAGTGGCAGGAGGCGCAGAGAGAGTTGGTTTGCAAGAAAAGTATAGAGGAGGGGGAGTAAGGACTCGGGTATGGGAAGGGAAGAGTGCAGAAGGAGGGGAGGTCAGAGGGGAGAGCAGCAGGTAGAGTGTACATCTGTCACTTTCTGCTCCTCAAGGCCAATAATGCCCAGGAGGAACAGGGCAGAAGGAAGAGGCAAGAGGGGTCACAATGCCAACAGTTAAACAGGCTTATGTTTATTTTCAAGCTGAATCCATGAAATATCTAAACACTCCTTATGTAGCTCTGAAATGCTGAGTGGAGGGTAATCCATTTTATTTGGTAACATGAAATGTTAGTCTATCGTAATAGAAGACAGGGCACCGAGAGAGGTGACAAAGAAGGACGCGAGGAGAGGAGGTGACGCTGGGAGGAGCAACAGCATCGGTGGGAATGGGAGCCACATAGGCACCATGTTCGTAACTCTACTGAGTTTGACATTGTCCCAGAAACTTATGAATAACATCCCTGTGTGTCAGCTGGTCTCTACGTGTGTGTGTATGTGTGTGATGAAGCAGAAGAAGTCATGGGCTTAGCCACCGTCTACCCTGCAGGGCCTCATCTCTGTAAAGTCCACTGGGATTTTGAGCAAAACAGAAATGACCCAGAAAGACAGGACACACAGCTGTACAAACGTCAGAATATCAAGGAAGCGACTCAGGTCACATCAGTCTCCACACAGCTTGACTCTGTCTGCACAAGCCATTTAAACATTCAGTACATTGAAGAGGACAGACAAGCAGTCATTTAACATTTGTCCTGTGAATTATCTGTACTTTCTTTATTTATATGTACATGCTGTACTGTAAGTATTCTTATTTTATATATTTAAATATACCACTTGTTTATACTCAACATTACAGTACGTACTATATGACCATGCAATACATATATGACTTTACATGAGTCAATGAATTTTCTAACGCAATTTTGTATCTGTCCCTTCATATCCCCTGAAAACTTCTCAATATAACTTTTATAACAGGATTTTATTCTGTATAAAATGAATATAAAATGTCCATATTGAAACATTTCAATTGCTGGTATTGTACTTATCCATATTTCAATGTCAATATGAATTTAATAGCATTCAGCTCTAATAACAGTAGTGCTATATTGCAAATAAATACTTTGAGAACATTCCAGGCATTTAATAAAATATGTGTTATTTTATGTGAATTGATATATTGCACCCAGTTAAAGTGTTTTTTTTTTTTCTCTCAGCATCTCTTTTCAAAGTCATTGCCAATACAGCATGTCCGTTTAATTCAGTCAAGTGTGATAGAAGTGAATGGTTGTGTGAAGTTATTGGGGGATGGGAAAGCAATACCATCTGTGATCGAATATGTTTCCTAGTGTCTAGCATAAGGTTCAACCAGAGTGTTTAAGATGCACATAATCTGTTACACACCATTAGGTGTAAGAGGCATGTGTGTTTAAGGAAGAAAGCTAAAGTGAAATGAAGTGAATATGGTCTATAGTTTACTACTCAAAATACTGAAGGATGAAGTGCTCCAGAATACCCAGCCCCAGTGTATTGACTGATGCCGTCACTTATTGATACATGCTGGGTAAGAAAACAAAAAAAGCAAACAAAAAGAAATAAATATATAAGTAAATACATTTGAAATTATCTTTATTGGTGTTAATGATTCATCCTCCTTTCATTTCACTTTGTTTCTCTTTATTTATTTGCTGGCACCCTTTTTGTTCATTTCTGTCATTTCATTTATGCTTAACTGGGAAAACCAAATGATGCAAGGAAAAGCAATGTATTGGTTTGAGTCTCAGTGGAATGTGGCTAAACAAATCAATTTGCCAATTGGTTAATTGATGACTGAGGTACAGATTCACATCACTAATTTTTCATTGCCCAATAATCAAGAGACTTGAACCACACTGAAAATCCAAAGATGCTGTCATAGATCAGTGATGTAGTTACTCAGATCTGAGACATACATTCACTACAGTGCCATGGCACCGCTACTTCACACTGACATGTGCATCGATTTGTGGATGGGATATGTAAGTCAGCACTAATTTCTAACAGCATTACAACTAAGTCTTAACACGTCCTGCTTTGCAGTGCAATCCCGTCGGCCAAAATGCTTGCAATTGTCCGACATCCACTGACACGTCTGGGAAAAAAACCTAAAATCAATACGATGGTTAATTGGTAGAGTGTGTGTGCACGTGAGCGTAAATGAAATTCTTCACAGTCCAAATGCGATCCATTGATAGATTAAGCTTCCCAATAACCGATACTGTGTTGTGTATTGCCACAATGCCAGTTAGGAGCACTTAAGAATGTATAGTGGATGACTAAACGGACCAAGTGTTGTGTATGCGTCTGTGTGCATGTACAGTTTGTTGAGAGTTAAGAACTTTCTGCGTGAAGATGTGTGTCTGTGTGTGTGTGTGTGTGTGTGTGTGTGTGTGTGTGTGTGTGTCTGTGTGTGTGTGTGTATGTGTCTAGGCCATGTGATAAAAGGCCTAATTGAAGATGTCATTGACTCAGTTGTGCAGGTCACGATTGGTACAAACACATTCATTCCGTTCTAATTGATGACATCATTTAGAACCCTTCTTGTGTTGCAGGAATTAGTAGTGTTCCGAAAATAGAATAGAATAGAATAGAATAGAATAGAATAGAATTTAAGCTGGTAAATGTGTGTAGCTCATCAAATCATAACATAATATCACCACCATCATTAGTAGAGAGTGAATCATAAAAAACTGAACATAAAAAAAAAGGACCAGATCGTTGAAGTTCACAATTGGGGGTACAATTTCTATTGCACTTAAAATAAAGGATCTCATAAACGTAGGGCTGGACGGTTCCCAAATGCACAGTGCTTTGAGTGCTTTGTTCATACTCCTGACACTGCAGTGAGATGGTAGTTCATTAGTTCTACCCGTCCAATCTAATGCAATCTAATACAACTGTCAAATTCTGCCCCCGTTATGTATATAAATGGTAAGTGGATAAAACACCAGGAACGCCTCTCAATATAATGAAGTTAAAAACATAAACTACTGCTTCAAAAAGTACCACTGAGTTAAAAAAACATCTGTCTTACAGTATTAAAAAATGAATAGACAGAATTCACCGCGGGGATGTTACAGTGGATTTTATTGGATTCTTTAGGCTTACTACTAAACAGGTAACTCAGTGACTCAGTGGCTTTGCTTTTTTGATAGATACTACATGTACTACACAATGCATTGAACTTCTTTGTTCATTTTGTTTGGTTGATTTCACATTAGCAAAAAGCAAAAAACTTTTAATCAAACATGTGCATATTAGTGTTTTTAATTGGTCAAGTGATAAGAGTGTCTGCTCAGATGATTTCAAAATGTGAGTTGTTCGTACAATATACACACATTACAGCACTGATGTGCAAACAGTTCTTTCGTTTTTTTTCCCAGTGTCCCCTGTTAGTGGGTTATGATCAAGCCTCCGGGAATGATGTGTGTTTTGCATCGATTTTGGTGTAGTGGACAAAGCCAGAACTGCAGGACCAAGAAAGATGAACAGCGGCCTCCTGTGTGAAAGTCCTGTGTTATGTTAACCCCTCCATCCACCCCGACCTCCTCCTAGGGATTTATCTATATACTACGTCACCTATCTGTGCCCTTTGCTCCCATCATAATTACTATGGCCGCTAGAAGTCACCTAACAATAAAATCTAACCATGGGTTGTAATAAGCTCCTTGCATATTGTTGACAATATTCACCTCACCTTACCCACAATCCATTGCCTTCATTCCCCAGAGGTTCCATGTGTTCCAGATCTTTGTGACACTGTGTTCTGCACCAGAAACAAACTGCAGCATTGCTTCCTTGCAGCAAGACTGTCACTGAGTTTTCTTGTTTGAACACTTGAAATCTGAGTCAGCAGTTCCACCAAGATGGGGAGACCCTTTAATTTCCATTTAATGATTACAGTCCAATCTGTCTGTACACTAAATTCTTTTTTTGAATAGATTTTTAAATGAAATTATGAAAAAACAAAACACAAACAAAGAGGCTATCCTATTCAGAGTATGGGCACACAATATACTTTTATTTTTTACGGCTTGGCTGGCAAAAAGTGCATGTGTTGATGCTGTGATAGCTACTGCAGATATCTCTCCCTATATTTTTACTACTGCTTTTTCATTGCTCCCCGTTGTCTAATATTATGCATTACCACTGCAACCAATGTTTCTCCTGCACAGTGTGTAGCTTAAATTAAGGCATACATTTGGTTTCATGCCATACCTGTGATCTTTAACATTATCCATTGGTCTGAGAGTCCAATGCACTTTAAATTCAATTACTTGTTAGATTTTCTGCTAAACTGTTAAGTATAAAGTCTATTAAAGTTTTCAGAGTTATATCATGAGATGGATGAATATAGTGTCACTGTAAGATGACTCCTTGGGTGCAGGCAAGGTAATGTGTAGCTAACAAACTACTGCCTGGAGGGATCACCTCTCTCCTGCTGGTTTGTGTCCTTGTCTGCAGCCACATAAATACACGTGTGTGTGTGTGTGTGTGTGTGTGTGTGTGTGTGCCTGAAGTATCTACAGTACACAAATCACCAACAGCGCTTACCCTATTACAAGAGAGGAAGAAGAGAAGGAAGGAAGGGCACAAAACAAGCGTGGAGGGTAAGAAGGAGAGGAGTAGAGAGGGAGCACAGAGAGGGTAAATAGTATTCAAAAGAGTAAGAAGAAAATTGGATAAAGATTAGAGAATAATGCAGGAATCATTTTAGTTATGTCTGGATGCACCCAGAAATAGTGGTTTCCTGCTTCAACTGGATACTCATCCAACTTTAAGATTTGTTATAAATTACTGAATCTTTCCTAACCTTTACTTTATCGCAAAACTTTAGGTCACATAAAGGAGTCATAATGAATAGGTTTATAATGACAATGCACCAAATGTCAGTTTGAAAACAACGTTACAATGTGAGAGGGGTTACTCGTAGTGATGGTCCTACTGCCACAGCAGGCACCTCTTTTCAGCAAAAGAGCTAAAGAGCCAGATATTCCGTTAAGGAGTTAGTGGAGAACAAACACAAAAAGACATGTGAAGACAGGGAATATTTGTCATGCATTTGCCAGGTGGCAATAACGACACCAACTTAATGAAACTGTTGCTCCGTAACATGGGAATATGCAACGTTTGCCTTATCAACCTAAAGGTAATTATATGTGAATGTTGTGTTCACTGCTTGTTTCAAGGGGCCAAAAAAGGTATGTATTGTGGCTTTAATGTTCCAGGTTACCCCCTTATGATCTCTAAACGCGATCAGCAACAGAGTCACTTAGCGCTGGTGAGAACTATTGTTTTCCTATGGATAGAGTGGAAAATGCTGAATCTGACAGCAGCACTACTTTGAGCAGTGCACACCCTCCAAAGTTCAATCAGTTTCAACTTTGACCTTGTTTGTCTGTGGCTTTGATTCTGCACCTACTGTATTTAGAGGACTGCCGTCTTTGATATGCTGTACTCTACAACTCTACCTTCTTGGAAGCAAGACTACGCCAGCAGTCTGAAAGGTCAACATGGTTTTCGAATTTCCCAGTGCTTCCCTGCTACGTGGTGCACATTAGTGACGTAAACCTTTTCTACACTTTGCCTACGGTGTGTGCTCTGTGACTCACCTTGCACTGATCATGGCTAAAGAAGGCAGAAGACAACAAGGAGACAGACAGATGGAGGCAGAGTGGTGGTCAGAGTCTGTTGGTGATTGATGAGACTACAGGGGATTTAGACTCCTGATGTGGTGGGATTCTGCTGATTTATTTTTAAGGGAGTGCTCTATCACTCCCAGGGGTGTAGGAAAGAGAAGAGGGAGGAGTGAGGTGAAAGTGAGGACATTAGACTGCTTTGGCAAACCTATCTGTCAATCAGATGGGTTGTTCTTCAGTGAAAAAGCTTGCATGTCTGTGTCCTTTGTTTTTGTGTGTGCGTTTCAGTTGAATTCTTTTGTATTTAGGACTTGCAGTTGGATTTCTGTTTGTAGCCATATTTTCTGCCAATGAGGCGCCGTGTGTGTTTGTGAGTGTGTGTGTAGGCTTGTGTTGGTGTGTGTGATGTGCTTTTTCATCTGAATGACAGTAAATATATCACTGTAAATAATCACTGTTTATCTTCCCTGGTTGTGTTTTTTCTTTCCTCTTTACTATTCTGTTGGTGTGTATGCTCATGTTTGTGCACATGGGTGTATATGTGTGGGTTGGCAGGTGTTTGTGTGTGAAAGCACGCTGGATAAAAAAAGACCTAACTCTATTGCTGAACTTTGCAAAGGTAGTCACATTTGCACAGTGGCAGTGCCTACACACAAACACACACACACACACACACACACACACACACACACACACACACACACACACACAGAAACTCCCTTGTGACCAAAAGAGACATGCGTTAAAGCCTTCAGGCAATTAAAGCACTTCAGCAATATCTCCGTATCCAATCACAAGCCTTAAGATTACGGCTGTGACCAATGAGGATAAAACGCTTTAACTCTGTATATCTGTCACATATTCAAACATTCATGTTTGGCTAACAGCGCATGGAAATCGCAAATCTCCGTGACCAATTGCAAAGCATTCAGGTAAATAAAATTTAAGTAATTTGCTCAGACACAAACTGACTCACTGATTATATAATATTTAAACCCCTGATTCATTTATATTCAGAATTGGTAAAATTATACAGAACTCTGTGTGGGGATTAAATAAACAACGTTTTAAACCTGATGACAAAATACACATTGATAAAAAAAATATTTCTTTCACTAAATAATAACACGAAAGGAACAAAAGTAATTAGTGCACAGCAACTGGCATTGACAACACTTATTAGCGGAGATAAGCTCCTAGTTACCGGCCTCTTTTGCTGGTTTGGCTGGAAGACATTAGCAGATGATTTGATCACATCATGTTGCTTTTATGAATCATTTTATGACACAGAACATTGTCTAGGGCTGTATTTCACCAAAGGCATTTACTATACAGGTCATGTGTTTGAGTCACACAGGTTAACTCCTCACACAGACACACACACACACACACACACACAAAGTAACAAGATAAGGACAAAGACACACACAAACAAGTATTGAGACACGAACACAAACACACACACACACACACACACACACACACACACACACACACACACACACACGCACAGTCAGGGTAGAAATCAAACAAAGAGATGCAGACAAAGGCAGAGGCACATGTAGTGATGCACACAAGGGAAGCAAGCTGTGATCACGACTGGGTTAATAGTGAAGCCTCGGAGGGAAGTCGCCCCAGGCCTACCTTAACATGTCTGATGGGATCAGATGGAATATATGCATGTTGTATACAAAACAACAACAACATTAACATGTTCACATGCACGACAGACATGCACGTGTGCCAATGCTTATGTATGCATGGAGCAAATGAATTTGGGAGTATGTGTGTGGATGGTTTTATGTTTGGATCTTTTTGTATGACTGGCTGTGTGTCTCAGACTGCGAGTGTTTCTCTACTATATGGCCGATGCAGGTCAATTAATAATGCAACACTTGCAGAGGTAAAGGAGGCCTGTGTGTCTGGTGGAAGGGTAGGGGGAGGAGGAAGGAGACAGTATGAGACAAAGAGACTGAGGAGATGGGCAAGTAGAGTAGAAAATGTGGCATGAAGCAGGGACAACCATGGAGGGAGAGTATTATTGGGGTCTAGCTGTTTGAAAAGAGGTAGAAGAAACCAATATTCATTCTGCGTCTCTTATGTTATGATTTTTCCCAATTAAAGATAATCTAAAAAAAAGTTATTAGATCTTTCATTTAAAAGTTTCTAAAAATTCCAACTCTGCCTCATGACAGCTAACAATAACTGAGCAGGAAGCATATTAGTGTCTCGCGCGAGGCTTCTTCAGTAAGATGTATGGCTGTTGTGAATCTTAACTTTGACCTTTTGGGTTTAGCATCTTTACCCTTCCCTGTTCTCACCCAACTTGTCTAAGACTATATGCACATATTTACATATCTATGCTTAAAAAAAGGTATGTCCATATACTCTTCATATATTATGTTTACATTCACCTCATATGTGAACTCTTCTTCCTACCAGAACAACACAGACACAGGACGATTAATTGGAAAAAGGAGCAGCTTGTGTTTCATTAAAGTGATCGTCATGTTTCCAGATAATGATTTATTCATTGTGAAAACAAATAAAGGAGGATAATTAGCTAAAACAAGCTCTAAGTCACCTTATCATTAAAGAGGACTCAGCAAAGAAAGGTGAGAATGATTGGATATATTTTTGCAGGGAGGAGCACGGCAGGGAAAAAGAAGTGAATAATGGACAGGCAATGTCAGCCGCAGGGATTTGCAATGGTTGAGAAGCTTTTTCGAGGCTGACTGTTAGAAGAAAAAAATCACAATTGGTAGGTAGGTTAATATGCTATACCCAGGTCTACAATGACTTTATTCCCTTTCAAAGCCATTAGACAAAAAATGTGTTATTAAACTGCAGCCATTGTGTATAGGCTGATGTGTTTGGAGTGAAGTGGGGATAGAGAAAGAGAGCCATGGGTACAGACGGGATGGATGAGATTAAAGAGGTCAGAAGGGAGAAAAGGGGGGAGAGAAGATTTTATTGTCTGTTTGTGGGGATGCAGGAAGAATGGAGTGGGTGTGATGGGAGGAAGAGCAGGCGGAGGCGGTGGAGGTGGTTGGGGGGGAAGAGGGAAGAAGGAGGCATGAAGGTAGAAAAAGTAAGAAGATAAGAATGGAGCATTGGAGGGATACATCAGCACATGACTGCATCACTGGAGACGCAGTGTGACTAGTGGCCTGAGAAGAAGTGTGGTGTGTAGCCAAAAAGGAAGAGGTGGAGATGACATGTCAGTGTGTGTGATTGTGTGTGTGTGTGTGTGTGTGCGCATGAGGGTAATACTTGAAATATACAGGGGGAAAGGTGCAGGTAGTGATGTGGGGAAGGGAAGTGATGAGGAGTGTGTGTGTGTGTGTGTGTGTGTGTGCGTGCATGACAATAGGACCATGTTCTGCAGACAATAGGACCATGGGTGGGTGGGTAAGGTCTTGGGGGGGTGACACTCAAGAGACCATAGAATGGGAGGGCTGAGTGTCTGTGGAGTGAAATGGGGTATGGGGGTTAAAAGGGTTTTTCTAGGTGTGGGAGAGGACAGCTGGAGGTACAGCAGAAAAACAAACCAAGATGATTGTTGGGCAGAATAATAAAGGGGCAGTGGAAAAGAGTGGGAGGATGGGGGGTGAAGCAACAAAAGGCGGTGGAGGGGAGTGAGGAGGGGTGGGCGTATGAGACAGACAAGGAGGAAAGAGAGCGAGAGAGAAAAAAAATAGAAGACGAAGCATGAGTTGCTGCAGTAGAGCTTCTCACCCACAAAGAAACCCCATGCAGCCTCAGCCGAAGATCCAGAACCACTGCAGCTGCGACTGCTGAAAGTTAGTGGGTGTGTTTGTGAGAGTGCGCAAGTTTGCAACCAAGTTAAAGTGTTTGTGTGTGTGTGTTCGTCTATGTGTTTATTTTAACCTGTGGTGGTAACTGCAGCTTTGAAACCACAACCACATGTAAGACTGAGGTCTGCAACACACTGCAGAGCGTGTAGGAGTGGGTTAGAGAGAGAGAGCGGATGAGAGAGACCTGAGAGAGAGATAGAGAAGGACAGAGTGAAAGAGCAAGAGATTGAACGTGCCAGAGAGGGACAGAGAATAAGAGACTGAAAGATTGAGAAAAACAAAGATTAAACAAAGAGGAGACGAGGTCAAACGGAGGGGGGAAATTGTGAAATATGGACATGGCGGAGGGAGGGAGGGAGTGAGACAAGCCATGATGGAGACAAAGAGTGATAAAAGGGCGGGGGGAGCACATAGGAGAGAGGGAGCAGAGTGGAGTTAGGAGATGTAAAGTGAAAGAAATAGATGAAGTAGCTGTGAGCGAGGGAAAAGGATAGGAGAGTTGGATTAATGAAATAAATGCAGAGGAGGGCTCTGGAGAAAAAAGAGGAGATAGAAGAAGAGAGGCAGGAGGAGAAATAGGGAAGAGATGGAAAGAGGCGGCTGAGGGGGGGCAGAGGCAGAGGAAGAGATTAATAGTTTTGTAGATCTGCTCCTGTGTTGCTACCTCAAGAGTAATGCCTTTTTTCTCCAATCCTTTCTACCATCCTCCTAGATTCCCTTTTAAAAAGGCTTTTTGAAATAGACACTGACGCAGTCACACACGCACATATATGTATGCACATGTACACAGACACACACACAATGAATATCTGCTGTGATTCATGTAAGCTGTCGCCATTCCAGTGAGCATTTGCCAGCTCACTAATAGGAGAAATTCTTTAATACTGTGCCACTGAGGATTCCAAAGCCACTTACTGCAGTTCACATGTCTCTGAACACATTCGAAGGCCTGGGCCCTCAATCTACTGCCATAAATAATCCACAATAGCAGGTTGTTGCATCTGGAGTGTGGGTGTGCTCCTGTGTACAGGTGAACATGTGCTTATAGCTGCGTGGACATGCAAGAGAACACTAAATAGTCCCATCTACACGGGTTTCTAGAGAGGAACTTTGATCATGGTGCTTATGATTAATTACTTCCGTACCATATCTGTCAGTGCCACTGAGGCTCCCGGGCCATTCAGCTCAATATCCACCATGTAAAACATCAGCAAGTTCAAAGCTTATACTAGAACCTATTGTCTGGGGTTTGCCTGCTTGTGTAAAAAGAGTGATGATAAAATACAGCAATTTATGACTTTATTGTAAAATCTGCAATTATGAAGCAAGCTTCCTTTTCTAATTTACTTTGGCAAGACTATCAGTACCACCTACCACACACAGACAAAAAGCCTCCATCAAATTATGTTAATGACAGCGTAAAACATTTATGGCTGATAGTTCTTAGTGCTGCAAACTCTGCATTTCTGTTCCTCTGACTCTCTCTCCTCTGGCCTCACCTGCAGTGCCAGTGTGTTCCTGCGGCTGAAGTAGAGCGCTGGCGTCATTAATATTTAGCTCTGGTATGCTAATTATCTCTCTGAATCATATCATAATGCTACAACCTCCAATTAACCTCTCCAGAACTCTATCGTCCCCCTCCCCACTTCACTCCCCCTTCCGTTTCTCTCTCCCCTCCCCTCTCGTACTCTCTCTCTGACTTTTTGTCTCTCTTTCTCTTAACTGTGTCTTTCCTCCTCACTCCCAATCTCTCTCTGGGACCCTCTGCCTTTGCCTCCGTCACCTCTTTTTCATCTCTACCTCTCTCTGGCACATTTTGCTCTCAAAGAATGTATGCTGAGGCAGTTTTCCCTCTTTTGTGTGTGTGTGTGTGTGTGTGTGTGTGTGTGTGTGTGTGTGTGTGTGTGTGTGTGTGTGTGTGTGTGTGTGTGTGTGTGTGTGTGTGTGTGTTTGTGTGTGTGAGAGCACCCGGGGTCTGTGCTGTCCAAACCTGAAAGACAGCTCCTGCCTTTCAGAGTTCATCTGTTCTGCCGAGAGATCCAAGTGCCTGTCCTCCATTTGTCCTTGGTACATTTTTAATAAAGCTAATCAAAGAATGGTGGATGAACCTCGTCACCTGCCCGTCACTCTGTTACTTTTCATTCTCTCTACAATACACTTTCTGTGTGAGGGGCAGGGGAGAGAGTGAGCTCTCTCAGGTGTGGATGTGGTTCAATAAAGAGAAGTTTTTTTTCTAAATCTTGTGGAACTATGAGCTTCCTCCACAATACTATGCCCTCATGAAGTTGAGTACAGGTTTGTGCAACCCGACTTATCTGTGGACCTATGAATGCACACATGAATACTCACAGCTATCAAATTAAAACTACAGACTGCTTTTGTGAAAAAGTGAGTCATTCTGGTTTTTTGTTAGGAAAAGTATGATTATTATCAGACAGGGGATGAACTTGACATTTACTTTTTTTTTTTTTTCACAAAGCCAGACCTTCTTTCACACTATTAATATTTTCACTTGACTCTGCCCTGTCGTTTGTAAGAAAAACCTTCTATACCATCTCGCTTCACTGATTTACCGCAGAATATAATGCAATCACCACAGCAACTTTGAGAGTGAAGCCAAAGTATAAATACACAGTTGTTATTATTTTTTACAAAATGGCCCTGCCCCATACTGTTGTAGCACACAGCTGATGGTGTGAACAATTCCGGTATTCAGCTTTCAGTTGCCATCTATAAATAATCGATAAATGATCCACAAAAAAAAAAAAATCAATAACATCACCACAACAAAATAGAAAATAAGATCACTAGTTTGTAATGCTCTCTATTGCAGTTATATAGCAGCCAATAACTTCCTTTTGCTTGTTTTTTACCAACTGTGTTCTGCCAACTAGAAGAAAATTAACCCTTTAGGTTTCACTTTTCAGAATAAAAATTTATCACTATTGATGTATGACAATATACTTTAACACTGACTAAAAACCTTTACATCTGCACATAAAAAATTAGGTATCAATATGCAACTAAAACTGTACAATAATATATGTGTTCAAATCAATATGTACATAGCTCCCATCTACATATGAAGCACCAGTAATATTTTTCATTTCAACATCAGCCGCTGTAATGTTAACCGGTCGCTAGTACTGCTGATCCAACTGAGAATAAACATGTGTTATTGCCACTCTCAGATTACGGCTACATTAAGCCATCTAAATTTTAACATGCCATTTTCGTCTGAAAACAATTTCCGTCCACATTATTGTTTGCATGTAATATCTGTAGAGACCTCTGTCCAACGTTAAACAGTTGCCCTCAGAAAAATTAACTTGGGCGTGGGTTTGAGTAGCTAACCAGGAATATGTTAGTATTAAATACATTTATTTCATAACATTAAATGATTAGTTCATGTTTACTGGACATGACTCAAAGAAAATTCTGATGAATGAAATGAACATATGTTAGTCCAATGAGAACACAAGTACACAAGTATTTCAAAACAATTATGCAGACACAGTTGGCTTTTGTGCATGCGCCATGCCAACCCAATGTGGAATAACCCAGGAGGAGGTTGCTAGAAGCAGGAGCACAAAATTTAAAGGATGCAAACTTAAGGTACATACAAGAATATATTCAGCCAATTGTTTTGCTGCTTTGATGTCAGTGGTAAGTAATTTTGAATATATATCTACATGAATGTCTTAGGTTAAATAGGATGAGTGATAAAAATGTGTTATCGGATACATTTGAACCTTTACTCAGTAGGCTAATTTTCCCTAAAACAGCAGTTATCACCTAGTACAGGACTCTACAGGACCCTACAGTCTGAGCATTTTGCTCACATGTGCGAGTGTAAATGAGATTTAAAAATGATTTGGGCACACCGGTGCAAGTAACTCTTGAGTCCCTAGGGTTGCCATTTCTAAATTTGTAAGAACCCAGAGCATTTTCTGGTACTTGATGAGACCAGTTAGAGAGATTAGCAGTCAGGAAAATACAGTTTTGGTGTTTACGGTGTATGCAGCTTCTCCTCTCTGCTCTCAGTGTCCGTGTTTGACACTTAGACGGAGGGTGGGGCTCAGCTCCTCCTCCAAGGCTGTGGAGGGGCAAGTTAGCCAAGGTGAGGTGAAATGTATTACTCAAGCTGACAACATCTATGCTCATGTCTGTACCACAATAAAACCATTGCAAGTAAAAAGCCAATAAGAGTAATTTATCAAAACAACAGTTAAATAACCATAAACATTTAAAAAGGCAATATTTTTAGCTTTGCCTGCAGTCTCCCAGCCAAGCTGGTTTCTGTTAAGCATAGTGGGCATGTTACGGTAAGAGCAAATTGCTATGTACAAGCTAAAATGAAAGCTGACTGTGTTTAGCCTAAGTTAACTTTTTTAGCTTAATTTTCTACATATCTTAAAACTGAGCAAGTCCTTGAACACTTTCTGGCCGGGATGGCAGCCCCTCCTCCCTCCAACAAAAACTGATTTCCTCAACTTCAAACAGAGATGAGGATGTAATTGTTGAAATATTTTGGTCAGAACGAAAACCAGCGTGTGCTTGCACACTGCACACTGTGGAACATGGTTGTGTCATTTCTGGTCTGATTCTGGGTGTAATTTCATACAGTGCTTGGGACAAAGTTTCAAATACTGAACCTGCTTGTTTTTAGCATTCCTGTCCTAAGGTGAATGTTACTGTACCGCTTGCCATATCATAACTATGTGCAAGGCTTAAGAACAATGTACACGAAAACTTGCAGTTGCTGCTCAGGCTTTTTTTTTTCCTAATTGCTGTCTTTGTCTACCATCCATGTGAGTCTTGGTACACCTGTCTGATTGAAAACCATAAGAAAGGAATGCACGGTGAGATGCTTATGAAATACACTATTACTTGTGACATTGTTCTTCTTAGGTAACTCTCATAGGCCACTTTTTTGCACAGGTCTGGATTTGGTTGACTAATGCACCTTAACTCTCAGCAACTGAAGTCTGTAGCTCTTTTGTGTCCCTTCCAGTCACGTGTTTTGTCTCTTTTTACGTCTCTACTCTGCCAGTGATATAACAGTACTTATAGGGATATCCGAGCACTCTGATTTCACTTTTTACCATTTTACTTATGATTGTGTCTGTATTACTTCTTTACATCTCTTATGTGCTTAACTCTTCATTTTCACTTCTTTTCTTCATAAAATGGTTATTTGTGAATGTGGGATTTTCAAGAGCACAGTCGTTAATATGCAAGCAGCGTTTGCATTGATAAAATCCTTATTTCATAATCACAACATCCTCCGACAAAATCGACAGAAATCAAGGTTAATGACACCAGCTCTGCTGTGTATTCAGCTATATTGGCATTTAAAAATGAGGGATCACAGAGAAAGTTACAGGCGACTAAAGGTTGTCTTAACTTTACTCTGGCACACAGTCCCCAACCTGGACAGGGCTGGGTTACGTCATTGTTTCAGAAAAGCTCCGTTTACCTCATACACACTGGAACAACAAGTCACAGTTTTACGTTTTAGACACTCTGGAGGCCATTTTGGAAAAGCTCTGTTTTGTCACTTATTGTATAAAATAGGGTCAGTGTTCAGCTGCTTTGAGTACATGAGTTCACGTGAGATGAGTGTACACTATGTGCTGGGTGCAAAAACGCTAGTGGCCAGTAAAGAAGTTCAAACACCAAGCAGAGACTCAGAGAGCTGTTTTACCAAACTATAGATAAAAGGCTGCTAAGCAACTGACTTCACCTAGCAGGTAAGCAGAGAGAGTTTCCCTGGGTCAGTTTATTGTGTAGTTGTATGCTAACATATAACAATTTAAATGAACTGTACGTGTATCAAGGAAAATCCTTCTGCCCTTTAGGGGCCCATATATTTTTTTTTTGCATAACTTTGTGTGTGAAAAATGCAACGTGACAGCAATTTTCATTTCAAATGCAAAAGAAATAATGTCAAAACTGTCTTGGTCTGGATATTGTTTTCCAAAAACATCTCAAGGCTAAGAGGATTGTAAAGCATCCTCTTACCAAAGCACACCCAAGGACACTAAATTAACTTGCTTCTCACCTATAAGTAGAAGATTAAGAGGGTTTTAGAAACTTGAGTACCTGCAGGAGGAACTGTAAACTAGTGTATTTTATTTTGAGTCTTTTTGTTTCTTTTTAATATTTTCACCTGTAACTAATGTTCTGTATGACGAAATATGATTTCCAGCAGCTTGACTTACCATTACACTAAACTATGGCATAACATGTTCGTGCATTTGCCTCATGCGCTGTGTTTAAATGAAGGTATCACATACGTTGATCTTCTGTATTTGGACTTATTGCACCACTGAACTAGGTGAATATAAACCAAATATAAACTGCCAGAGTCACTGTCCCTTTGTGCCCCTACAAAGATGACGAACCCCCCCCCCCAAACACACACACAGACACACACGCCCTGGTAACATTTGTATGGTCTTTTAGACAATTACTCCAGTCTTGCTAATGTATTGCAGTATGTACTCTTGCTCTCTTATGCATCTCTCCCCTTAATTTTTCTCCCTCCCTCTCTCTTGTAGCAGTGATTGTGATGAATTGAGTCATCTTAAGTGTTTCCTCTCTTTGTGCATCCCGGGAGGATTTCAATCCCCCTCTATTATCCCTTGTCTCTCCCCCTCCTTCTACTGAATCCCCTCACTTTCTGTGTACTAGTCTCCCCAACCTTATTGCAGTTATTCTCTCTATCTCTCCCTCACTGTTTCATACCTGTCTTTCTCTCCATCTGTGCCTTTCCTTTCCTTTATTCTGAAAGCATTACTCAAATCACAATCATGCCCTCAGGCCCCTCCACCACTTCCACCACCACCCTGCAGTAAATAGATAATTTGCAAAATGGAGAGTGAATGCATATTAATAGTAGCAAGCTATGAATTGTACTGCATATCAAACGAAAGTCACGGCAGTCTGTGACAATGCTTTTCATGTGTGCACAAAGAAACAGGCTTACAGGGATGCGCACCGCCATACACACACACGCACACACACACACACACACACACACACACACACACACACACACACACACACACACACACACACACACACGCACGCACGCACGCACGCACGCACGCACAAACAAATCCACATTTACTTCTACAGCACTGCATCCTTCGCCAAGGTCATGACCTCCAGTTGTTCTGCATCATATCAACAGCGTTGGAAACGCTTGAGCCATCTACAGGGAGAAAATCAGGCAGAGTTTTAGGCAGCTGCTGAGATATGGTGCAGTGGGCCATCAATGAAATGGTGTCACCTCCACCGATGCATGATGATTTAGTAATATCTGCTACTCTATAAAGAAGAGGCGTTTCTTTATGGCTCTTTTGACTTCGTGAGGAGTAATATTTGGGGTCAACCCACTGGTAAGGACTTGATTTCAATACTATCATTCTGTTCTGAGTTAGTGGAATCCCTGTGTGAAGCTTAAGATAAATTATCATGGCACACTACATTTTTATGTAAATGGTATGACAAAAATTTCATCAATAGGCCCTGAGGAACTAATACCTCCCTAACAAAACATTCCCATCAGGCTGTCTGAAGACATAAATGCTCCAGCCCTGTGTTTGAAATGTTTTGGAAAAATTAGCAGTTGCCAAGACATCAGATGTTAGACGTGTATGGAAAATAAATAAATAAAATACATTCTCCCCAGTGTAAAATAGTCAGTCACATCCCCAGCCCCTTTATAAAATTTGTGTCACACTCTTGCCTAGTGGGGTTTTGTTTAATAGAGGAGAGAACTTACGTATGAAATGTGTCTGCAGTACAGCGCTTGGCGGTAGATGCCTTTGATTTGCCTATCAAGACGGTTACTTTTGAACGACCACCACTGCATGACAGAGACAGCCATCCTGAGGGCTGTCAGTCGTCAAAGCCAAAGGCCATCTCAGTTTAACAGTCTCAGTGTGTCAGAACGGCCACATTTCAATAGATGGCATGTCACAGAGCTGTTATTGTTGGATTGTATACATCTGTACAAACACAAACTTCGTGTGCACTGGACAGTATACACCTCAACACAGAGGCAATATATGGCAAGGTCACATATACTAACGCACACACTCACACAGAAAACCCATTATACAATTCAGCTTTCTGGGCTGGATGTGTTGGCAGATGAAACTGTTTAACACTATCTCATCTGCTCTCTGCTTTGCCAGCTCTGCTATGGGACACAACCAGGTGCAGGGAGAGAAAGAGCAGGAGAGAGAGACAGAGAGAGGAGGAGAGTAAAACTGGGGTGAAGTAGTACCTCTTGGCAGCACACCAGGGCTGCAAGGAAGTGAGCAGGAAAGGGAAAGATCAACAAAGCACTGGTGTGAATGAGAGGTGGCTACAGAAACAGCAGAAGTGAAGTAAAAAAAAAAAGAGCAAAGACAGTGAGATAGAAAGTGAAAAAATAAAGCTAAAAGCACGGCTAGAGTGATGTATAATATGAAGGCAGAACTTGCCGCGTTTCTCAAGTAAGCAGGTGTTGATGACTGTGAATCAGTGCCACTTTCAACTGTTCAGAAAGGTGGTTTCATCATCAGCACTATTTAAAGTACAACGGAGAAAGAACAGGGGAAAAAATTCTAAGAAAAAGCCTACAAAAGGGGGAAAATGTAGACAGTTTGGAAAGAGAGTTGTAGCTGGATAAAGGAGTGAAGAGGGTGAAAATGGTGTGGTGAGATGGGAAAGACAGAGTAAAAAAAGAGAGACATACATTAAATAAACATTTCACCATCATTACTACAATACATTACTGTCCTTTCATGTTTCCTGTGTTCATATGAACATATGCAAAATCAACATTAATGAAGTATCACATTCAGTTCCATTTTACTGTACTTTGGAACATAAAACAACACAGAACAGACAGGATTAAAAACAGAAAACGCTTTCAGTCTGGATTTAAAAGTAGCATGTTTGGTCAAAGGTCTTCTGCAAGTCTGTTCCGGCAAAGTTTGTGCCGCTTAGTAACTAAATGCTAATTAACAATGTTTTGTTTGATCTCCATGAATAAGTTGAAAGGTTCCGATGACCCTGAAGGTTTGAAGGGTATGTATATTATTGTGGACTCAGAGCAGTAGTGAACTGCTTGGTATTTGTTGGTTTTGGATGTTTCTTTTGGGTTATGTTTCAAGCTCCACCAGTGACAAGGGAGTGCCTGAGTGCTCACTCGTACTCAGAAAAAAGTCTCTGCATTCCACTGGATGACATATTTGAACAAGGCCGGAGATGTGTTTCCAGAGCCTATGAGGTTGAACTCTTGAGATACAAATTTGGCAGATTTTCCTCCTGACAGCCAAACAATGGAATTTAGCTTAAAAATCTGCAAAGTGACCCTTAAAGATCAAAGCACACATTGAATTAGAAATGGCTTATATAAGTAGGAGGCTGTTATTCTTGCCTATGTTTATCCATTAAGGGATGAAAAGGAAATGAGGAGAGTTGTGCAGAGGGGCGCATGAGGACAGCGAGGCACAGTGACTACAACAAGAAGATAAAACTGACTGAATAAAAGTTTTACAGATTTCAGATAGTGACAATATATTTTTCTTTGATCTTTTCATTACGCCACACAGGTTGTTATTTGTAGACTAATTAATCAGAAACCGATAGCGATAAAAGCCAGACCAGAAAAAAAGCGAAACACAGTCTTTGACAGACTGTAATTCAACTATGACAGTAATTCTTTAAAGATAGGTTTTTTTAGTCTGTCTGCCACAACAGGTAATATTTACCTTCCAATGTTGGGCACCAACTGAGGAAAGATTAACGTCAGGATTTTTGTTATTATTTTAGAGCTTCTTGTTGGTGGAATCCAACACCCAAAATCTAAGGAAACATTAAGTCAGAAGAAAAAGTGCTGTATTACGCAACATCCACAGAAACAAAGGGATTCGACAAAAAGAAGAAAGTCTATAAAGCTATAAAAGCCCAAGATGATTCATTCTTAGTATGGATGAAACCAGAGGGCATTTATGTGTTTTGTTCTGGTTTTGTGTTGTGTCGTTCTTGTGCCAACAGTGCTGGCAGTAGTTGAAGGAGCTGTGCTGTGCCTGTCTGAGAAAATATTGACACATAGTCCTCCAAGTAGGATGAAGAAAACCAATGAATTCCTCTTTCATACCTTGTTTTATGTCTTCATCTAGGCTCATTATCCCTCCTAATGATTTGTTTAGTGGAGAGAGTCCCACGGTTGGAAGTCTATTAATACTTAAAACTACAGGTATTTTAAGATGGCTACTATTGTTCCTACACACAGCCCTCACACTCAGAATTTCATATTACAGTAAATGTCTTGTGAGCTGAATGGGTTGGATAAAGGGATTAGGACATGATGTAATTCTAATGTAAGGAGGAAATAATGCTGAAATACTGTTTTTAATATTGAATAAAAAGAGAAGAATAAGCAGATGAAGAATAAGAGCTCATTGTGAAGATATTTAAGAGGGATTGCCTGGAGAAGTTAAGTTAATTTCGGGTTTAAACAGTTATGACTGTTGGGATTAAAGGGACAGCCCAGATTTTTGTGAGTTTGTCCATTCGTTTACCTGACCCAGAATATGACTAGAGGGTTGGTACCACAGTGAATCCTCTCTGTGTCTATGGTAGAGTATAATTTTTATCCTCGGATGGCTCTCGCCGGTTCCGAATTTTCCTCTGGTGCCACAATGATGTTCATAATTGTGATTTTGAGTGAAATGTCTTGACAACTAGTGAATGGATTGCAATGAAAACTGGTACACTCATGATTCAGGATTCAGGATGAACTGAAATAATGTTGGTTTTAATCTAGCATTATCCACCATAAGGTCAAAATTTATATTTGTCTAGTACTTTGGTTAATGATCAAGTACCTGTAAAACTAATGACAAATGTTAGCATCCCAACATGTTAAGCTAAGATGATTAAGATGTTAAACATTACCTGATAAACATCAGCATGTTAGCGTTGTCATTGTAAGCATATTAGCATGCTGACATTAGCGGCTACATCAAAACACTGCTGTGCCTAAGCACAGCCTCACAGAGCCATTATCATGGCTGTAGACTTAGTCTTTTGTGTACCAGCTAATGCCTTACATCACTCTATGTTTAGTAAATGTGTGTAACCTAATTGTAGTCAGTATAAAGATCCAAAATAATTTTTTTTATCAAGTTTTTAAAATGACGGTCTTTGGAAAGAATATCTCCTGTAAGCAAAATGTAAATTTCTTTTATCAAAAGTCTCATAAATTAGTTGCCCCACCCCCCTCAAAAAAATGTCCCTGGTTTACGATTCAAATGTCACTCACCACTTACTCACTTACCCTGTGTAAACAAAGCAAATTACTATAGGTCTCATCGGACAAGAAAGTTGCTTCTACTGAAAGTACTGTGTTACTGTTTAACTTTATTCACTAGTTCTCAAAACAAAATACAGCCCAATTGCATTACTATAAAATTAACTCACCATCCAATCTTGCTAGGAAATGCAAGTCACCTGAAGTTATTCAATAAACAAACCCAACTCCCGGAAATTCAGCAAATTGCTTCGCGTGCATACTTGGGCAAAGAAGCCTGTGCTTTTTTTTTTTTTTTTGATACGATTAACTCCAACCATCCAGTGCTGTGGCCTTTCAAAATTCCCTCACTTCAAGGCAAATCGAGAGCATAGCAGTTAAACAAGGAGGAGGCAGCAGGATACCTCCGTGAATGGTTTTATAGCTGGCATCCAGGAAATGGTGGCTCTACAGCCTCGCACATCTTCACTCTCGCACACATTCATCTGCACACTTGGACAGACACTTGGGGCTGACATTTCAAACTGTCAGGGAGAATGCTGTCAAACAGTGCATTGTCGTGGGACAGGCATGCATGTGGCTGTGTTTTTTGTGTGTGTGTGTGTGTGTGTGTGTGTGTGTGTGTGTGTGTGTGTGTGTGGGAGCGTGTGAGCTTGCGCATGTATTTTGTAGGAGTGTGTTGATATGTGTGCCTGTGTGTGTGCTGAGTGTATATAGTACTTGCCTTAGCTCACCTGAGGCAAATTTATATAATAATGCTCATTTATTTTTTTATATAGATATATCTTGCCTACACACACACACACACACACACTTTCTACAGATTAGTGAAACAGACACACATACTCAAACTCCTCCCACTACCCCCTCCCACCACCGTCACCACCACCACTTCACACACAGACCCACACATGCACACACACACATACACACCCCCCTCTTCCCCTCCCCTCCAAACATACACTTATCGAATTAAATAAAGTCAGCGTTTTGCAGCTAGTCGGTTGCGGGGAAATAAAACACCATGTCATTTAGTGCTGATGGGATGGAGCCTCTATAAATAGTCATTTCCTGCTTGGCTTTAATTAAGTGGCGCTACTGTCAGCTGTCACAGAACACAATTATCAAGCAGACCCATTTAGCAAACTAGCCCCTTCGCCGTGCCTTTGTCGTTTTATCCCTCTGTCAGTCCGTCACTCTGTGTGCTATCTGCTTTACTGCCCATCTCTCTATCCCCATTATCCCCATTGCACTGCTTCTGTTTCTTCTGTCTACTTCCAGTGGTCAGTCTCACTAATAGTGTTTACCTTGTTTTCATTTCTCTTTATAATCTCCTCTCCAGCTTTTTTTCTGCTTTTGTTTGCTTTGGCAACTGCTCCCTCGCTCTCATCTTTCTCTTCTAATCAGCCGCAAGTTTTCTTTTCTGACAGCTTGTTTCATCTTTTTCCCTCTATATTGACATCTGCCCTCTGCTCCAGCTTTTTTAAAGGTGATTTACTTTTTTTTTCAGGTTCATATGTAGCTGAGTTTTCCCTTGTAAAAGTCCCTGTGTGCGTGTACATGCGTGCAAATTTGAATGTGAGACTTGTGTGTGTATGTGTGATAACACTGCTGCTGTGTTTACTTAAAATGTCCGGTGCAGTTCTGATTGGAGCTACACTCTCTGTCTCCATCTGAAAGCACTGAAGCATGTTACTCCCCTGGTACAGAAAGTTAGAGGGAAAGGCAGAAACGCAACGAGGAAGAGAGACGAGGAGATGTGTGTGTGTGAAGGGGGGGCTGAAGAAGACATGGTAAGATAGAGAGAGCAAGGCCAGGAGATGGAGATGGCGAGAGAGTAGGATAGAGAGAGGCAGAGAGAAGGACACTGCAAGGACAGTGCAGAGGGAAGAGAGGGCAGTAGGAGGAGGGAAATGCACTCAGGGACAGACAACGGAGAAACACACTGATGCACAAAAACTCACATATTCAGTATACACACATAGCCACACACATGGCTGAATTTATGCCAGAGCTCAAATATACTGATACACAATCCGTCTTTATCACAAACACTCCCGCAACACACAAGCTTTCATTTCCGCTGACACACTAACACCAATACACAATTAATCTCCCACACATACAGACACAAACAAATACATGGAACATTTTAAGTATAAGGCACAAATACTTTTATACATAACTAAACCATTTATGTGGATATACAGTATGTATTCATTTTTGAGGTTTTTTTGGTTTGTTTTGGTTTTTTTTGTTTTGTTTGTTTGTTTTTTTACACACATATACGCAGGGGAGGTGAAGCCTCAGATCATCAGATCTACAGATACACACACGCACACATACACAAACTCTCACGCACACTCAGATACAAGTCCAACATCATACAGCAACTTTAAACTTCAAATGGTGTTCCTCTTCGTGTCCACGTGTACGCACACATGCACGTCCACACACATACTCTGTCTCTCACTCTGTCTCTCTCACACGCGCACACACACACACACACACACACACACACACACACACACACACACACACACACACACACACACACACACAAACAAACACACTAAGATGAGAAAGTCCAATTATCAGCTGACATTCCTCTCTCAGGGTAATTTAATGCATTGGGTGAGAGCTTCTCATTTATGTTTGGTAATTACACTCTCTCTGCTTTACACTCTCTTTAATAAGCTCTAACTTCACTGCATAAACCGTTAGATTACACACACACACACACACACACACACGCACACACACACACACACACACACACACACACACACACACACACACACACACACACACACACACACACAGACACAGACACAGACACACGCTCCCTCATACAGAAACACACACCCAACTACGTCTGCAGATGAACATTTAAAGGCATACAGTCTGGAAATTAAGCTTGCATTTTTACAATACATAGTGGCATAAATGTTGGGTGAATGCATACATACATGTGCACATGTGCACATGCTTGCGGAACCTCCCCTCACTCTCGAGCATCATCACCACCTCTAACTCCCAACCTCCCGTCATTTTCCTTCACATTATCATTCATTACATTATTGCACTTGTTTTGGTGCTTGGCAGTTTTTCCCCTCTATAATTCATTTCTTCGACTGAATTTTCATCAGGGATTATGTTTTGCGTTATGGAAATGCCTGTGATTACTATTCGTTATGTGGTTTCATGATTCGGAGTCTTTTAAATTTATGTGCACGTTTGGGCTTGTGTGTATGTGCGTGTGTGTGTGAGCGCTCTCTGTTGTGTATGTGGGAGCTCTTTAATTCAAAAAGGCTTAAAGAGACGCAAAAGTTATGTGTGCATATGTGAGTGTTTCTGTGAGTGTGTGTCAGTGTGTGCTTGCATATTTCTTCAACTTGAGAAGTCGTGACTCTCCATCAGTGACAGAGAGGCAGAGTGTGTGCTAAGACTCTCGATGGAGCATCTGAGAGACCAAATTATAGCTGTGTCATCTGCTTCAGTTCCCGTCTGAGAAAACCCGCTGCATAATCATCCAATTCATTTCTGATGAAAATATATACATAAAATTGTTCTCTAGTGACTTGGATTCTTAACAATAATAACTCATAAAAACAGATAAAACAAAATCAGATTTCATAAAAGACACTATGATTCCAACAAAGGGCATTTTGTGTTTGCTCAGGGGAATTAGTTTTTTTAAAGGGATAATGGCATGCTTTGACATATTGGCTGTGTATTGTGTTTGCTTTGATACCACAAAACACTGCACGGCATGCTGGCAGTTTAGAAACATTTTATAATTATTTCCTTTTTTTACTTTAGCACCCCTCTTGACTTTTTTACCTCATAGGAGACATCCATTCAAAAAGTATAAGCCCGGAATGTCGTTTTGACAATTGAAAACTTTCTTCTGCTACAAAAAAGTTGACTGGAGACCCATTTACAACAACAAAAATATATAGACATCCATTCAAACTTATCAAAGTAGGATGATTCAAGTCTCAGGTATCCAGTTGTATGCCTAATATTACCCAGACACATGTATTTTTGATGGAAGCCACTTCCAATTCACTCATTCATTGGCCAGATTAAAATCCCAGCTAACTCACTATCCCCCTACTTACACAGCAGCATCAGAATAGCCAGTAAATGAGCAATGACTAAGTAATAACTGTGTTTGTGAAATTTATCCCTTTCTCTCTTAGAGTGGCTTCCACTTAGAGAAGCTCAACTCTCTGTAAAGGATGCGGGTAAAGACTAAATGTCCACCAGTCCAGGTTTCTGGGTTTAATGGCTGACTGAAAGTATTCACTGAAAATGCTCCTCTAACTTTTTTGCACTGCTGTTTTCCAACTTCAGTATGTGACTACCAGATTCATATCTCCAGTAGACATATTTCAAGTGCATCCCCAGCTTGGGATCAATCAAATATATTCGTAACTGTAAGTAGAGAATACACTTTGAAGAGTAGAATATATCAGGGCAGTGTGAGGATAGATGGGATTCATTTTAGTGTAAAAATAAAAATATAGTTTAAATGGAACATGAAAATTAAAAGCAAAATGAATAAGCCCCTTTGAAATAAAAAACAAATAAAGAAGACATTTTTTAGATTTAGCACTCTAGATCCACACCTTGGTTCATAAGTGGCACCGCTATCGCAGTAAAACTATTTGGTGTTCAGAGGCCCACAGACACTCCATCTCCTGCTGGTAGTAGGCTCATTTTGTAAATCGCATCCCTAGAAAATATGGCTTACAGTCAAAATAAAACTATCAGTGGGGGGGGGCTACAATGTCACACAAATAGAACCACTCATAAAAATTCAGTGCAGGCGACTTACAATACCGAGGAATCCTTTCTGGACTGCAGTGTGTCGGGTCAGTCATTCTCGTTTGTTACTGCTGGAGTTGGCTGCTCCGCTCCGCTCCAATAGTGTCTGGGTGACGGTGTAGAAAGTGCTGTCGCAGTTGAGTTCTGCCTTTCTTAAAACCCTGGCATATGCGTGCTGTAAATTGTCCGTGCACTGCACTGCCTTCATAGTTCTGCCTTTTTCTTCATGTCAAGTAACATGTAGAAAAGCTGTTTTCTTGAAGTTTTCTCTAGAACCGCTCATCGGAAAAAACTTCACAGTTGTCACTACGCTTCCTAGGGTGCTCAGCAATAGGCCTGCAAAGTCTGAAGTTGATCGGATGAACAATTGTTGACAAAAATCAAAATACAGACAGACCGAGATTCCACGATTTATAGTTAGATCTAGGTCCAGGAGTAAAAATGCAAACCCAAATAGATTTGTAATTTTCCAGTTAAGACATCTGAGACATTTAGTAGTTTTCTATCTGAGAGAGCTACAGACGGACTTTTCTTCAGCATGCATAACCTAAGCTACCATCTACTGACAATGCCCCAGTGCTCCATCACCATACTACATGTTTACTGTCTGCTAAAGTTATAAATGCAGTATGTCTGCTGGAGACAGAGAGTTGATTTTCATGCAAATCCTCTCCTAACTTGTAGTGCCTCTGTCTGGTTTACCCTACTTTTGATTCACAAAATAATGGAGTTTTTATGCTTTATTAAGCAAAACGTTTAGCTGAAATGTTGTAGATGCACGCTACACCACACTGACTTTGCATCTCAGAAAATTGGTTTCGATATTGTTTGGAGCTGAAATAAAGTGAAATAGGGAAGGAACTCACATGTTATGATAACTGTGTCTTAAGTGATATGAAATCCGCAGGAATTTTTAGAAAGGAGAAGGGGCAAACTGGGAAATGGGATTAACGTTAACTGTGACCAGAATTATTCTTTACACTAGTCGGACCCATGGAAATCAGTACAACTGATTAAACTGAATCATTAACTTTTGACATCTTTTGTGAAAAATACTATAAGGTAAGCTCAACAATGGGCAAACTTTTCCAATGGACTGAGTAACTGTGCATGTTAACATGTTCAACACATGCAGTTATTCTATATATAATATAATTGCACTTATATACACAATCATTCCGATTGCCCATTCATACAGTTTGTCTATCAAATTTGGGTATGCATCCCATCCAAAAATGCCATCCATCCATTCATTCATCCATCTATCCTTGGCCATAACAGCTTGTATTGTCCTTCTGTTAAAGCTAATTATAGGCTTTTTACTGGAAGTAAAAGACAACCTATTTTAGCTTCTTTAGATTGTGCCAACATTCAACAACACAAACACAAATGCACTCACACACCCCTATCCATCAGTTTTTGGTACTCAGTGACACAGATGCAAAGGGAATAACCTGACTGGATTTGAATAATGCAATAATTTACCTCTTGCCAAAGTAGCTTGGCTTCAGGTCTTTCACCATGCACATCCCTCCAGTCCTCATTCCTCTCGTCTTCAATTGCTATCTTTATCTTTGACATTTACCATTCTCACTGTTTTCAAAAGTGTTTCATGTTTTTTTCTGCTCTTTAACTCATCTGCCTCCCTCCCTATTCACACACACACACACACACACACACACACACACACACACACACACACACACACACACACACACACACACACACACACACACACACACAAAACCCACCTTGGATCCAACCTCAGGTTCTTTCATGGAAACCCAAACCTTTAATTTATGAGTGTTTATTAATCATTGATAGCTTATTCATGAACAGAAATGTAAAAGTGAAGTTGAAGGTATGAAATTTAACCCTATCAATGTGAAGGGGTTTTAGCCTGCCAAAAACCCGCATGGAAGTGGAAATGGACTCTTAAACATGTCTATAAGTGCAGGTCTTCTGCACACATACAATATCTACACACGCACAAGCACTTGTGTGCGCAGTGTCTGAACGTGTGCTCCTGTGGGAGAGGGCGGCTAATTCTGTCTAATAGCATGGCTACCCTTCATCTTCCCACTGGGATTCTGGTATTCAATTACCACCAGTTTATACCTCTCACTCCTCTGCTACATATTGCCACTAGCACTGACAAACTAATGGAGCATCTTATTACAGTATTTCTAACTGCGACATGTGCAATATTTTCATAACTAAGTGTGAGTGAGTGCAGTGTTTTTATAACTCTGTACACAAATGCTGCACGTCTATTGCTGTCAGAAATGGTTTAAATGGATTTATAATGCAACACAACCAAAAAGTGTACATGGGAAGGACTTTTGACTGGAAACAAATTTCAGCCATGTTCAGGTTGACATGGTTGAGTGGAGTGCTGCTCAGCTGAAAAATGCATACAGACAGGTACCATGCAGAAGTGGAACTTATTAATTCCAACTGTGGGCTGCATTGTTTCACTTCTCCAGTTCAGCCCCCCCCCCCAAGTGGGCTTTCAAGTGCTTAGTCTCCACTCTGAGACCTTTCAAAGGTCTTTATGAAGAACGGTTACTTAAAAGTGTCTGAGTGTGACTGCTCGGTAAGAAGGGAGGTGCTAAATAACACGTCTCCAGTCCAATTTGAATTCAGTTAATGAATGAAAATCAACATTATTTGCAGGTATGCCATGTCATAAGAAATCTGTCAACACCTGATAACATATAACCAAACCTATAACAGCAGAGGCAGTTTTAAATTAGCTGCGCAACTGTCATGTACACAGTTTGTAATTCTTCAAATCCAGTCTCTGCTAGATACTAATGGAATCAAATGACAATGTAAATAAGATAAATAAGATAATGCCACATTTATTTATTATTTATTTATTCTTTTTTCTACCAGATCAGCTTCAAATCACTGTTTGTTTATCACAATCGTGCTTCGCTTTACAGGGAATAAACCCACCTATATTTGTAACTATTCAGCAGCGAAATTAAACAGCATGATGGCTTTAAAGGAGCAATATGCAAGTATTTTATTTTATAAATATTCACAAACTAACTAAGATTATCAACAGAATGTGAGGAAATAAGTTATGTCAGGTACATCTATGTATTATAAACCCACTTCAAAGGAAAACGTAAAATAAATGTAAATAAAGGGTCGATGTATAGATTCCCAAAACACTGCGCAGTGAGTGAATTACAATCTGTATGTCTTGACAGACATATGGGACATGATAAATGTGAATGTAGTTATAGATGGGAATAAGTAAGGTTTTTGCATTTTTATGTATAAGTTGCCTTCGCTGGTGTACTGAGAAGACAATACACCAGTGTTTCATTAAGTGTTTAATATTGCTATACAGGCAAAAACAAATAAGCAGCATGTAAAACCACTGTGTTAATTATGTCTATTATTTTGAATGTGTAGTATACAGTCAGTGAGCACTTTATTAGGAAGACCGACCGTGACACAAGTCAGGTTCGGTCCATGTATTCATGCTGTTGATGCCAAATTCTGACCCTAACATTCTTCAGTTATCTAGTTTTGGTGAGACAGCAGCCTCAGATTTCTGATCATTGCTTAAAGGAGTGGAACCCGACCTCGTCTTCTGCTGTTGTAGCCCATCTGCCTCAAGGTTCAACGTGTTGTGCTTTCTGAGATGTTTTTCTGCTCACCACAGTTGTAAAGAGTGATTATCTGAGTTACTGTAGCCTTTCTGTATGCTTCAACCAGTCTGGCCATCTGACCTCTTTCATCAACAAGGTGTTTCTGTCCGCAGAACTTTTGCTCACTGGATGTTTTTGTTTTTCGCACTATTCTGAGTAAACTCTAGAGACTGTTGTGTGTGAAACTCCCAAGAGATCAGCAGTTTCAGAAATACTCCAACCAGCCTGTCTGGCACCAACAATCATTTCATGGTCAAAGTCACTGAGATCACATTTCCCCATTCCTTTGGTTCATGTGAACATTAAGTGAAGCTCCAGACCTGTCTCTGCATGATTTTATGCACTGCACTGCTGTCACATTATTGGCTGATTGGATAACTGCCCAAATAACCAGGTGTGCACGTGTTCCCAATAAAGTGCTCGGTGAGTGTAAGAGTAAATCTACCTCCACTGTAAAAGCAGGCCACTTTGGAAAGCATAAATACAGTATTTGAAATACAATCTGTCCTGGTATTTGAGTCTGATTTTAACTGCCCAGGCACACGAGCAGTTCAACCTTTATTTCCTAGATTAGAAAAGGTTTTAACATACAGAGTTCATTCAGAGTGTATTCCACTGCAGGGCACCCAGGTGCTCCGTTCTACTTCCTGCAGAGCCATAATTACAAACACAGAGGAAATTAAATCCATGCAGGGAGGTGTGTGTGTGTGTGTGTGTGTGTGTGTGTGTGTGTGTGTGTGTGTGTGTGTGTGTGTGTGTGTGTGTGTGTGTGTGTGTGCAGTGTGTGTGTATTTGTATTTTTTGCTTCATATCTATGTGTATTTCATTATTTCATTTAATTTCACTGATTCATTGATTCCCTTTATGACTGTTTATGCAAATAGGAACTATGGGTGTGTGAGTGAGAGTGTGTGTAAGTGAGAGAGTGAGCGAGTGGCATTCTCAGTAAATATACAATGTCAGCAGAACATAAAAGACAAAACTCTGCAGTGTACTGTGAGTGTATAAAGCAGTCAAGTATACCTATTATACTATACCTACTATAGAGGAGGGGAAAAAATCAATTCAATTAACCTGATCTTCAACGAAGGAAAGAGTTTGGATTTGTTTGGATTAATAATCTCCCTGAGAATGTTGAGTCTGAAATTATTCACAAAATATGATGATTTTAGCGGGCACTATTGTCAGGTGTTCAGTTAATAAGACTGTGCACTAATGCAGGAAGGATTTGCTCATGTTTTTTCTGCTGAAATATAAAAGATAAAGAATCTACAGTTTCCTTAAACCTGCACAAGTGTAAGCAAGTTCTGAACACAACAATGACACATTATAACCTTTTTAAGTTGATATGGCTATATCAACCGAAAAAGTTTTATCTATCTAACTCCTGAGGGAAATATCTGTCTCATTAGCTGCTAAATGCTTAATGTTTACCAGCTAGTTGCTAACTTTGTCTGGCTGTATGAGGTTATTTTATCAGGGCTTTTTTGGCTTTAAGCAGCTGCCTGCTGATTAGAGGGGTGAGGGTTGTGGGGCATAAAACCAAAAAAATGGTCTTAAAGGCACTAAAAATCGCTGAAGAATTGAGTCATGTGATTATTGTCACTATGCGTGACACCTTTTATATTGCACACTGTCATTGTTCATAAAAATAGTATTGATTACAGCAGCTTAAAATTAATAATACATGTGAGTAATACAACACTGAGAAATATTTGAACATTTTTTCATACAAAAATAATATCCTTTGGAGATAAAACTGGTAACATTAGCTTTATTGAGCTTTATTCTCAAGATCTGATTTTGAATCAAATTATAGTTCCAGGGATCAAAATCCATTTATATTCCT
This sequence comes from Xiphias gladius, assembly GCF_016859285.1. Classification (NCBI taxonomy): domain Eukaryota; kingdom Metazoa; phylum Chordata; class Actinopteri; order Istiophoriformes; family Xiphiidae; genus Xiphias; species Xiphias gladius. The sequence goes on along the minus strand of NC_053414.1, from coordinate 17,695,724 downwards.
TAATTTCCCACGCCCAAGAAATAATTGCTAATATTGAAGCTAGATTTCACTTGGACCGGGACCAGAATATAGAGAGTAAAGATGTTCTCACAGACTCATTGTTTGTTATTTCAAATGGATATGTCCTCGTCTCTGCAGTTGAGAAAGGTGTGTGCGCCCTGACAGTTTAGCAGTGCGCGCACAGGACCTTGGAGGGAGAGATGGGGATGAAGGCAGCATCAGCGAGAGGGAGAGAGAGAGAGAGAGAGAGAGAGAGAGAGAGAGAGAGAGAGAGAGAGAGAGAGAGAGAGAGAGGGGAGCACACTGCATGAGAGGAAAGGACAAAGGTCAATCCTTTCTATAGTGACCAAGAATGTGGTGGTTTGCCAAGATAGTCAAGTGGTTAAATCCTCAGCCTCTGGATCTGTACTGGCCAACCACTGAGTGTTCTCCCTGACTCTACCCCCCTTCCCTGTCCAACCATCAGAATAAGTATGTATAAGTATTACAGGTAAGGGCACTGCTCACTAAAACGAGTTCCAGGCCATTAAAATGTGGCCCCTTGGAGCAAACGCAGTGTGGGTGTATTATATTAACATGGTGTTCCTTATTAGCAGCGTGACACTACTGCTGATGCAATGCTCCACAAACCAGTTTATTGCCTAAAATTTTAAGTTAAGTTTTAAGCCTCAGTGTGACACAACACATATGTGTAGTTACCACAGCAGCTAGCTGCTCTGAACCTTATCTAAACCCTTTTGTGTAAGTGAGTGCATTTTAAAATGAGTAGGAATGACTACAAATTGTTCAGTGTGCAATCACAACTTCAACAACAACAGCACATTTTAGAAGTAGACTTGCTCTCTTTCTTTCTGTCTCAGTCTTTTTCAAGTCCGTAAGACAGTCTAAAGGAGGGTGTGTTATCTCCTGCAGAACAAGGGGGGGCAATGCTTCTCGCTACACCTGTTCTCACATACCTGTCCTGTTTGCAGATAGATAGAGGTGTCTGTGTGTGTGTCTGCGTGTGTGTGTGTGTGTATGTGTGTGTGTGTGTGTGTGTGTGTGTGTGTGTGTGTATTGTGCGCAGGCACGTCTATCTTACTTTCATCTTATTTACAGATTGAGAATTAGTCGTTGGTTTGAGAAATGTCTCCAAGGGTGAATGTACAAGTGGGCAAGCATACAAACAAAATAATTCAGTCTTCTACGGCAGGAAAAGTGTCATAACAAATGAAATTCCCCAGAGGCAGAAACTCTAGGGCTCAATTTCAACTCACGCCTAAATCCATGAAGGAATATGTAAATATATGCACCACACACAATATTACAATGCTATGCTGCTCCATCTAGTTGCAAAATATACTCACACTGAGCATCAAAGTGCTCTTAACACAGCAAGCCAATTAATGTATGATTCAAATAATCCACCACCACTGCAGTAATGTTAAGTTTCCCACACCACGCACAACATTGTACTTACAAATACAGCCATCACAAGGCTGCCTTATGCTGCCTTGTTGTCAGCTGCACGTCTAAACATAGGTATGATAAGAAATTATCGAAAGAGGTTCCCATAATTAGAAAAAAAGGGTTTCAAAAGTAAGGTTGTTAATTGAGCTGAAGCGCCACATGTTATGATATGCCACCTTTATCTTAGTAAATCAGGGGGCTTTCAGTTTTCCCTTCAGTTTAAAAGACAAGCTGTAATGTCATCTTGTTATTATGTAGTAGCTGTGTATTGCTTTGTTTTGAATGCATTAATTTTTATTCCAATGAAGTCTTAAATCATTGCCGTACTATGTTTTCCTAATGACATGAAAAGCTGTCCTCAGTCTTATCTCCATTAATGGAGCAGGCGTGCTTAGATAAAACGTGACAGCGTTCACAATGCTAGAATGATAAATCCCTGTGAAGGTGTGGAGTCACATTGACGCTACAAACCCAATACAACTGATTAAGCTCACACTCAATCAGGGACATATGCACAGATGCAGAGCACTTGCACGAGAAAGACACACATACATGCGAATGAAACCGCTCTAGAAAAACACACACACACAAACACACACACACAAACACACACACACACAAATCAACAGGCATAAATCCTTTATAATTTCCATGTGTCCTTGTGTTATGCGCACTTCCTCTGCCCACATTTTCAATCTACTAGCTGTGTGCTGTAAATTGCCAGTTAATCATTCATTGGTAATTGGTAATTAAGCACTAAGATAACACTTGCCGTTTTATATGTGATTGATATAATTGATGGCATGAATCAAAAGCAGGAATGTGTGCATGTGTGTAAGTGCAAGCGTAGAATTATAACCTTTTCTCCTTCATCAGCCTTCCCAGAATGACAGCAAAGCTTTGTGCCTTTGCTGTCTGTCATAGAGATGAAGAAATGGAGGAAGAAAGGACAAATAAAAAAATAAATAAATAGAGGGGATATTAATGTTTAACACAAAGAGAAAACAGTGACAGATTCAGAGACTGATAGGAGAAGCAAGTTCAAATTAAAGAGAGGGGGAGACGATACAGGAGAAACAAGGAGAAAGGTGGTTTGAGGACAAAAGGAAGAGGAGATAACAAAGAGGAAAGATAGAAGGACAAGAGGGGAGAAGAGAGTGGAGGAGTGAATTAAGGAGAATTTAGTTAAAGATAAAAAGTCCTGGACCACTTAAAGGGCAGCAACATTAGCAACAAAGCTTTCACCCATATTTTAACTGTATGCATTCTCACATATAATGTATGCATCTGTCTTACATTCAAAAATGAATAATCTGCTCCATTTCCTGTAATTGCAAAGGAGGATGATTCATTTTACATTTTCAGCAGCAGCAACAGGTTTGTTTGGAATTAGCAGAAGAAAAAGTGGGTAATTAGAATGAGCAGTGATATCCACCATGACTGAACAGATGAAGAAAATAAACAACGGAAGTAGATTTAGTAATCTACTGGCTGTATTGTCTGATTGAAATGTGTCTGGGAAATGCAGTGCAGTGTAACACAAAGAATAACACCTACCACCCCAGCAGACAGTTTACTACAAGTAGACAGTAGTTAATGGTGACTCGAAGTAACTTCCCCAAGGGAAGTGAGGCGAGCATTGGCAGCAATAATAAATAATCCCAACCATGAAGCTTTGCTAAATTAGGCAATTCTGGGTAATTGGTGTGATGTTAATATTTGATTAGCGAGTAAAGGCATCTAAAGTGACCAATGATAGACACAACCCCCACTGAAACGGATGAGTCGAATGCATCTGGAGCATAGGAAAATGGGAAAAAAGCTCTTTTTGGATACGGCAAAAATTGATTGATTTGACACAAATTCAGACCTTGGTTTTTCTGTCCTTTTTTCAGCAACACACACAACAGTAGATGTGTGTGGATATATTTTTCAGTGAAAACTGATAAAAAATTAAAACAATGAGCCTTACAGGAGACGTTTCATTTTTCTAACTGAGATTGAAAAGTCAAATCGGTTGTATTATAGTGGTTGTGTGTAACACTACAAAGATACTTAGTCAGACAATTGTTGCAGTAATTTTAATGTTTAACAAACCCCAACCAAGGTAATTGTCATCAGCTCTACTCCAGATACTTTCTTAGTTATGAATTTTTGAAGTTTGGTCCTCAGAGCTGTATTTCATCATTTCTGGGATTCTTTGTAACAAGATGACATCATCTAGTATGCAACAACCCAAGCCATTACAAGCTGTAACTTGCAAATTTCCAGAGCCCAATTAAAAACAGGCTCAAGAGGTATCACACAGTGATAGAAAACCTTGAAGTTAATATATTACAAAGATCTACCTATGGAATAAAACCACTGATTGTAATACAGCCAGTAATGTTTGAAAAATTAGCCATTTTCGAATAAATTATTAAATGATGAAGCAGTAATAGAACATCTTTGAAATTTTTATATATCTGCAATGAATATTAGTACTTTCCCATAAAAAAAGTTTCATGGAAATTGAAATAGTCCTTGGGAAAATATATGGTCACAATATCTTAGAAAGTGGGGTTTTCAGCTCTGAAGCTACATTTAGCGAGATCTGCAGCACTCAGTTTTTCACGCAGGACCAAATAACTTCTAGATGTGATAGAACTATATTAATGCTACACTGAATCAAAATTTTTAGGAGTACATATCACAAATTATCCTCACGGTTTCTTGGATTTTTTAGTACAAATTTAATCCCATTCAGTGAAAAATAAGTAATTGGCGAGACTTACAAACAATGGCTGAAATGATTAAATTTAGCTCCAACGCCCAAACTTCAAAAATTCATAACGCAAAAAGTCTTTTGAGTAGAGCCATAGATTTTGCAAGGTTCCAGAAGTTTTCACATTAATTTTTTCAAGAAAATCCATGACATGAACTGGGAAAAGTTCTGAATTCTCAGTGAGTTTGTATGGAATGACCCGGAAATTGTTAAAGCCTTTTGTAGACAAAAATGATTTAAATCTTCCCACAGAAAAGCTTTCTATTGCAAACAATACATTGATTCAACTTCTGTGGATGCAGTGGAGTGTGTTGGAGAGAATGAAAATAAACAGAGTTGGCCTTCCTCTTTCTTATAAGCAACTTTCTCTTCAAGTTGAAATGTCATTAAGATTTGCCTTTAGTGAATATTCCAATTTTTATTATGTGTGTGAAGTAATTCAACATACAATTCAACCTGTAAAACTTTTTTAATGACAATTTAACCAACTTTGCTAAGTTTGTTACAATGAATAACACCAACATCCTGAGAAGTTTGAATTTATGCTTACAAAACCAGTTGCTAATTGGTCAGAAACGGAGCACAAAGAGCACCACCTCTGCCCACCCCAGAGGAGACTATGAGGCTGTTAAATGAAATGAGTAAGGCTCCCACTGATGGAGCTCTAGAGCCTCGGAAGTGACAGATGCCTGTTAAGCAATAGGAGTCAAAGATGAACACACAACCCCTACGGTGCACACACAGACACCCTGACACACACACACACACACATATATTTTCTCATCTCCTGACACTCAAAACGCTCATCTGACACTCAAACGCTGCCGACTGACAGCTAAGACATGCTGCTCTGACAGATCAAACCTGATTTACAATGCATGCATGCTGCGCTTGTGTGTGTGCCATTCTGTGAGGAAGAGACAAGCAGAGGGACTTGAGGTCAGAATTGTAAATTTGAAAGTGTCACATATCATGTCATTTATCTATCCAGCACCCCCCCACACACACACACACACACACAAAGTATCCACCTCTAACCCTCCCACACATTCATTCCAATCTTCAGGATAATCAATCAGCTCATTCTGTCTTATTTTGCTTCTTTCCTCTTTTTCCTTTCCATTTGTGGACCACGTCAGTGTCATTCCCTCATTGTTAAGCAGTGGAGTCAGTCCCACAGACAATGTGTCTCCATGACCAGATGGGTAACAATAGCCGACACCTTTGTGCTTCAGTGCAGTCCCTAGACATAGAGTGACAACCTAGTCTTTTAAAAATGATGTTCATGTACATATAATTTGCATTAGCAAATATGTTTTGTAGGAAACCTTATGCTGCCTGGATTCATCTTTTATTAACATAATGAGATGATGTTTCCCTACAGTATCTATTCTTGGCAAGTAAAGCATGATTAATACTTTAATGGTTAAGTTTAGGTAATTAAAAGACCTTGGTTAAAGTTAGGGAAAGGTCATTGTCTTGGTTAAATCTGTCTGTCCATACTGCAGCAATTTAGCAATGAAGTCATAACCCGGTCAGACTCATAATGGACATTTAAAAAAAAAAAAAAAAAAGGTTCAAAGTTGATGCCGCAGATAAGGCAGTCTTTTTTACTCCATGCATTCTTCTTCCTTGTCAAAACCTGAGGCTTATATTGCCCAGAATGCAAATCAACAGCCAAGAGTTAAGCCAGAGATTCAGGTATGTTATCCTCGTAGCCGCTAATGTAGCCTAAAGCACAGATGAGGAGTGGGCTACAGAGGTCTGGTAAGCTTACTTCTTTCTAACTCCTCAACCCCCGATATTTCTCATTTTCAAACTAGTAGTCGTCAGACTCTACCAAGACTGACTTGTGACATGTGAAGATTGGTGCAGTTCCTTTTTAGGTATGAAGGCAAGAGGTGTTTGGCTTAGCTTGGCACAAAGACCGGAAGCAGGGGGGAACAGCTAGCCTACCAGCACCTCTAAAGCTCACTAATCAACACAATATACTGTATCTTGCTTGTTTAGTCTGTGCTAACAACACGTAGATTGGAGGATGCTAAACCCCAATTTGCAATGTGCTTTGTATGCCTAACTATCCAGCCATCCCTGCAACTTCTGTGCAGAATAGCAATATTACACTTGGGTGTGGTATTGCTAGGCAAAAACGTCAACAGAGAAAGTAATTCAGGCAGCAATTATATTTCTTCCAAAAAAATATATTTGGCAAAGCAAATGAGCAGTATATACACACACAGTATATCGTAGGAGAAGTTGTGATGACTCATGTTATAAAGTCTACCCACAAACAATTAGACTCAAATTAGCATATTCAGCCCTTTGCGTGCATGCGTGTGTGAGCTGTCGCAGAGGTCGGCTGTCAAAGAATGCCAAGTTTGACACCTGTCTGTCATATGTTTGATGCTTAGTACGATCTCCAGAACAATAGGGAATACATTAAAGTTGGGGGTTTTTTCGAGCAAATACACCCTGTTTCTCGTTTTCTTTCCATCCTTTATTAGTTTTCCTTGTATCAGGACCAAACAGAATATGAAAAGTAGGGAAAGACTGTGTATGTGCCTAGGTTGTAGAGTCTTTGGATTTATGTGTGTGTGTGCATTTTTTACATGAACGCAGTGTGAGTGTGTGTTTGTGCGTGTGTGTGTGTCACTTGGCCTCAGGACTTCAAGGAGGGGTACTGCTGAGGGAATTCCCCTAAAGGCAGAGATCCTCAGACAAAAGGAAAACGTGCATCACCGCTCCCTCCCATCTTTGCTTTGCATGCCACAGACACACACAAACACCTAACATTTCTGTCTCACAACAGTCAAGCCAAGCCAATTCACATACACTTGTACATTCATACATTCATTCAATGCCGTCTTCTAACCATGCTCCACTATAAATTCAAATACAAATACACTGTGAGTGTTCCTGTAGGCATTGAGCATAGAAAGTAAAGTGGTGCTGCCAGATGATGAGCTGTGAAATATCATGAAAGACTCAAAGGAACAGGCCCAAGATACCTTTGAACATTTAACATCTAATTACCACATCATGTTTGTGCAGAGTCAATGATCCTGTATATAAAAATCACTAATTCTATCCCCTAATCATCTATTTGAACATCACCCTTGCTCATATTTTAGTCATCGGTTCAGGCATCACCCACGGATTAAATATTTACAAGTAGAAGCATAGCTGATGATGAGTCTAATTCTAAATAGATATGCCTGAAATGTGGTCTGATGTGGGGTTAAGCCACAATTCTCCTAGGCACAGTCCCATAAGTCCCATAGACACAGTGATGTATAACAACCATTATCTTATCCTGGTGTTGTGCATCTGTGACTGTGCAGTCTGGTGAGGTATCACAACTGAGTGTGCAAGATTTCAAACAGTGACTTTTTTTAACCTATAGCTGTTGGTAAAGATGCAGTTTATCGTTCTCACAGTTGGTCATTTAAGGAAAATTATGTGGAAATAAGAAGAAAAGAAGAAAAAGGTGGCGACTTGTTAAAACTGGGTGGCTGTTAAGATTATAGAGCACACAAGGCTTTTATGCTGCAAGTGACACTTTGCACGGCACAGAACTTTTACAGGGAATGTGTGAGTGTGTTTGAGTACAGCCTGTAAAAACAAGTCACAAGTTCACTCTCTGACAACTCTGCTCTCTGTAATATACCTGACTCTCAGTTCTTCATCATCTCGTTTCTTCTACACACAAGAATTATAACAATACTTGGATTAGGAGCAAAAGGGAAAAGAGGGGGGAAAAAACAAACACAGCCCTGCATTATTTAAACATTAAATGCTTGTGGTTAATTATGGCAAAGTATGATTTAAGTTTTATATGACTTCTGCAAAGAACAACAGTAAAGGCTCCACAGCAAACTGTAATATCGGGCTCAAAAAGCATTGTTGTAACAAGTAGAAGCTGCATCTGACTGATAATATTTGGTTAATTTTTTCAGAATGGTCTTAATTATAAGTATAATGATGAGTTTTAATTGTTTTTTTCGTTTCAGAAACTCCAAAACCTTATTTATTACCTCTCTATCTATATTTGCGGCACTAACAGCAGCCTACGTCCACTTGCTTTGCTCACCAAGGTCAGTATGTGCAAAGCTGTTTCCATCACAAAGATGAAAAAGGAGGGGTGTAGAAGAGACCAAAATATGAAGGTAGCAACAAAAAAATAAAATTGTTGATGGAAATGGAAGAAATTTTGCAATTCTCGGATCCTTACCAACTGGCTTAGTTGTGGTGCAAGAAGAAAGATTGTGTTATTACCAAAATAAAATCAGTTTACAGAGTAACTCCACAAACCATACACCATGCTTGTCAGTCTGTCCCCACTCTTTCTTGCTCTCAAGTAAAAGCCATGGTCAGAATTTCCAGTTCAAAGCAATAATTTCCTCATTCAGGCTGAGCACTGATAAAACATCAAACAAAAATGCACATAAAACTACCCTAAACTTCTATAATCAATACTAAAGAAACCAAACAGCTTTACAAAACCACAGAATCTAAACCTCTAACAAAAAACAAGTGTAAAGTAAACTGAAAAAAATGGCTTCTCACCACTGCAAAAACATTACACTCCTACACAATAAAGACTGTTGTTCTTACAAATGGTTCTATTTGCAAGTTTCCCGTTTACAAATATTTACAACTGCCAAGATTGCAGCCTCAAGCAGTGTAATACCGACACACATATCACAGATCTCTCAACTACAGGTTCAAGCTGTGATTTACCAACACACAACATTCTCTGTCAAACTAGTTGACAACACCGAAGAGCTAGTGGCATTTGTTGGGAGCTGGGACGTGGAGTGAAGCCTCAGTGGGCTAGCTGTCATCTGGTTATCATAGAGGGTGTGAGCGGATGTCACATTTCTCGCATGATGCCAACCTGCCTCACCACCTATGAATAAATACTGCTGCTACACCAGGAGGAAAACAAAGAAATATCTCGGAAGTTTAGGCCATTAGATCTATCACTGATCTGAATGACATACTGGACTCTCAGTGGTCTGCTGACATTGAAATTTGGCCAGAAATTGAGGTCCTTGACACATATATACATGTAGCTGCTTTGACTTATGCAGGACCTGTCTAATAAAAGTCACAAGGACTTCATAATAATAATAATAATATTAATAATAATGTATTTATATAGTACTTTTTAAAACAAACAGTTATAAAGTGTTTTAAAGGGTACACTGTTTTTCACCTTGCTCGTCTTTTTCTTTTTCCTCAGGTAGTTGTAAAAAATTATACCCATTTCGTTTGTGTGGTCAGTTTAGCCCTTTTTCCAATGTTTTATTTCTATGTGAATGCCTGATAGCAGTTGATACACTAACTGTTGCATGTTTGCCACTCAGAAGGCAGTGACCATGCCCACTTCTGCCTAGGCTGACATCATGTGCATCTTGTATCCTCAACATCTCAGGAGCTGTGATCCATAAGCCAATTCATCAACAACTTCTGCAGTCACTTGAAGCCGATCAAAAAACAAGCAATGGGTCATAGACACACACGCTCATAAGCAAAGCTATAATACGTAGTTGTAATATTAACAAACTAATGATGGCATAACAACATACTGAGTTAGATTTAATATCAAAGTCCAGCTGAGGCTGATTCTTTCCTGTTATGACATTAAGTGTAATTGTAATTATAACCATGTGGCACTAGATGTGAAGTCTGGGTATCACTAAAGTGATTAGAGTTAATCCTTTAGGATTTCATGGTAAGAGAAATCTAAGAAATGTAGATTCAGTGTTGTTATTATTGTTAATAAGTTCTTTTGAAACGTATACCACAACTGATAATCTGTTTTATTTCAGGAAAACCACTTCAGTTAACATAAATCCTGAGTGGCTGGTAACATTAAAACCTAGTTTCAAATGGTGATTCAAAAAGGTTATTTCAAGCAGATGTTCCTTGTTTATTGTTTGCTAGGGAATATCGTGGGCTGTGTCTAAGCTTGGTTTATTGTTGTTATCAATATTATATTATGTCTGAGACACAGAAATACAAATCTTTAATTATTTCCACCAATTGACCTGAGAATTAGCACATAGCAATGGTGTACCAGTGAATGTACTAATTCACCCATTTCCTGCAAGGATGAACAAAATCATTGTCCCAAATACTGTTTCATTGGGTCTAACTAATGCGCCAGATAGTTTCAAATGGGAAAACTCACAGATTTGATGTTAGAAAGAACTCTATACATAATAATCAAGAAATATCAGCAACATTACTCAGTAATTAGTTGCCTGGATGTGAGATGAGAAATAGATGCAGGAGACTGTAAACTGTGTTGACACAGAACACAGAGCCAAGCAATCCTTGGTGCTTCTTGTTGTGGTTGTTAGAATATTCATCAGCATCTTCTGTACAGAAAAATAGCCTCCATGCATGTTGCTCATCTAGTGAAACAGTTTGACGTGACTTGTTTTTGCTATAAGGGAATTGTTCAGTGAATATTTTTAATTTTTCTCTAGTTTGTAAACACATTAAATAGAGGCCTAATATGAATGTTTTAGACCATTGGTTTGGGATATGTTTTATAATATGAACATGGAGATATGTGGAATTCACATTGTGTACATGGGTGTGTTTTTCGGTGTGCATGCAAGTGTGTATTAGTATGGTGTATTTGCATGTGTGTGTTCGCTCAAGCTGAGAGATCAGCCTATATTTCTGTCTTCGTATATCCCCAGAGCTCTGAGCAAACTGTTAGCAGAGCCCAGATGAAAAAAAGGCGTCAGTTCCTTTAGCCCAACGTATGTGTGTGCATGCGTAGCTATGGTGTGTATCTGTGTGTACATATTTGTGTGTCGTTTTGGGTGCATGAGCATGTCTTTGTGTGCATGTTTGTGTGCAGGCATGTGTGCGCACCAATGTCCATGCATGTTGTGCCGTCATGCTGACTGGTCACGTTCCGTTCACAATACATATTCAGCACTTTGCTCTTTTATTTTTTTCCTCTTGTCCCCCCTCTCCCCCATTCTCTCCATTTTAGGGTGTTATTAGATAGGACAACTCTTGCCGCTGGCGGTTCTCCTCTCAGCACTCTACATCCAAAGGCATGTGGGTTTTGGAAACCAGTGTGTATGTGCGTGTGAGTAGTACCTACTCAGCACAGATTTGATGTTATTTGTACTTACTCACACACACACATACACACTGGTTTCCAATACACAGACACACAAGGTAGGTGCCTGCTGTAAATGTGCAAATACCTTTTCTGTATGTGTGTGTGCACATATACTGCTATAGTTTGCAGTATACAGAAAGTAAAAGGTGCAGAAGAGTAGAAGTGCATTTTCTAAGACCTCCTCATTTTTCTTCTATCCGCACCTCTCATTCTTCCCTCCCCCATCATGCATTATGCTTCTCACCAAAATGACAGGAGTCCCACTCTCACTTTGACCCCTCTCTCTCTCCATACACACACAAGCTGGCACATACACCAAGCCCTCACACATATAAAGACCCAGACACACACACATGCATGGTGTAAGAGCCCAGGGGCTCCATCTATTAAAGGTCCATCCATCATCACATATAATTTTAATATGGTAGAAATAAAAAGATGCTTATGCGGCTAGATGAGAAATTTCTGAAACCTGCGTGCTGGAGTCTAAGCTTGCCTAGAAAGCTGCATAAGCACTTAAATGCATGCACACTAGCACACAAACACACTGAACAAGGTCGATGCGCTCAACCAATTACAGCTCATGACATGCTGCTTTCTTTAATCTGTGTGTGTATGTGTGTTTGTGTGTGTGTCAGTATGCGTGTGTATACGTAGTCTTTGTAGTGTGTGGCAGGATTACACGAGTATGTAAGGTTCTCTACAGCTCCCTAGGGGCATATGCCATAATGCATGCATTCAGTGTATTTTGATCTCACATTTATCCTTTCCACTTCTTTTCGTTGTGTCCTTTTCAACCTTTTTTCCTCATTGCATCCTCTGGGCATCTTGGTTGAGCTAAGCAGGGTAAACTGCTTCTTAGTCTATGCTTTATAGCTCAGGATGAGCAACACCAAACATGGACATTACATATTTATTCAGTTCAATGTAAATCTGTCCGGGTCAACATCAATAAAACATTATATGCTCAAAAAACAGATTTCACTATGGCTCAGAACTACCACATTTGTAGAATTCAGATATAACTTTTTGTACATTTCTAGAGCTGTTAAATTTCCATCTTAAGTAGGGCTATTTTGTTATTAATCTGGGTAAATTATTGCTTGGTTAAAAGTAAAAAAAAACATTAACAAAACCACAGCTTCATACTGTTCAACTCACTGTTTACTCTGGCAGAAACCTTGCGCCTTCTGTATCAAGGATGTTTTACCAAAGTCAGTGATGAGTGTAGCAATAGCAAAAAATTATAAGTATTTCAAGGGGGTATGGAGCTTTATGCTCACTTCATAACAGTGCTACCAAACCACAGTCTTTATTTGTCAGCTAACAGTTTATTGTCAGTTGTCAGCAGGAATCATTGATTGTAACCATGGAAACACAGCTCTTAACTTTGAGATAGCCAGGGGGAGGGTTAGTTATAACTTTTTCTACTGCAGGTAGTGTTTCCTTAGCCTCCTTATGAAGCAGAGTCACCAGTCTGTCTGCCTCTTCACACATTGGCCCTGGAAGCAATGCTTGCCTCAGCATCACCAGAGCCCCATACAGCAGTGTGGACCTCATTTTTCATCAGGACATTTCAGAGACTTTGAATATTCAGCTCTTTGAAATAAGTCCACAATGGTAGGCCTACATGTAACAAGCTTTTGTTGACATGACATCCACTCCCTGCTGCAGCAGTTCTGTTTAACACATCATGAAATGGTAAAATCATTAACTGCAGTTGCTACCGTTTTTTCCCATTAAACAATACCTGAGCCTGTGTTAAGCTATTTGAGATAAGGGATGTGGAATCAAGATGAGCACAGACTGCAGTGTGCAACATACCCAAACAGATCTATTATAAGCCATATTGATCCATACCCAAAGATGGACACCTCAGAGCAGTATGGTGTGTTTCAACATTGCAGTCTGAAAATGGAATTTCCCAAGAGAAGTGAAATGTAGCTATGCCAGCAAAATTCACCAGCCTGGTCACTGCTGATGTCAAAACCTCTCTTTATACTGTGTGATATTATACTGCACCACTAATAATAAAATAAAACAGTGATTCACTTGTTACATTTCCCTTTCCACTGTGTCCACCTATTGAAGCAAGTTAACTAAGGTCCTGTTATTCATCACAGCAAAAGGGTGTAGGAGTGGTTGCAGGAAAAGGCAGAGTTAGTACACAAATAGTCTCACCTGGGAGCAGCCACAAAACAAACACACTGTTGTGGAAATAGCCACTGAGCAGATACCTCAAAATCCATACTGGGTAAAACCAGCATTTGGAGTTCCAAGGTTTATCATCAATACATACTTAGAGAGGGAAGAACAGAAGCCATTTGCAAAACCCACCCAAGTATTTTATAACAGATTTGGATATTTAAAGCAATAGCTCTACAGCCTTGCTATTTCAACAAAGGAGGTAATGAAAATGGAAAGCTTCCAATTTAATGTGTGAAGATAGACCATTATATTATGACCTGATGTTTAAAGGGAGGAAAACTAAACCATAAAATTATACCTATACAGTTAATATAAGTTAAAGAATAATAGGAATAATATCTAAAAGCCAGGGGCTAAGAGCATATGCAACAGGTTTTTTCAGGTATACACAAAGCTCACTCTAATCTATGCGAGTCTGCTCTACTTGTCCATGGTTCTCTAGATCATTACACTGTTTCAAAATTAAACATTATGAATGGGACCAAGTTTTTGCTTACAGTTGTGTTTGCTATCAACAGCTGACAGTGAGAAACTTAGCCCAAAGTAGTTTCTTACCAAAACAATTCCAACTAGAATGGCACTCAGTATAGTGCATACCTCCACCAAGGCCAAACAATCCTACACATGCCTGTCTAGCTCTGAATCTGCACCAAATTGTACAAACTCATAGATCTCACCACCATAAATATGTCTGATGTTTTACATCAAGATCTATATAATTATTTCCTGAGAAACTGACAGAAATGATGAAAAATGCCCTATCTCGTTAAGGAAAGTGATTAAAAAAAAAAAAATCCTGGATCCATCCCTATAACCAGATCTGCACAAGAATTTAATGGGTTCTTCCCAGACCCATGCCCAATCCCTCCACCAAGTTTGGTGCAAATCGGTTAAGTACTTTTTATGTAATCCTGCTGACAAATAAACAAACAAACCAGCAAACAAACAGACACAGGTGAAAATATAACCTCCTTGGTGGAGGTAATAAAAATGTCAATAATTGCATTTGGCTGATCACTAAGGACCAATATACTGTCCAAATTTTGTATATGTGTCCAATCTTTCTATTTGTTGTGTGTAGGCTCACTCTAGCAAAAGACAAAAACCCAAGGAAAGATTTGTCTTTGGAACAACCTGGCTTCTTCTCAACTGCCATTGTTGGCAAATTGCTGCATTTGTTGGCACGTTACCACGACCAGCTTTTGATCACTGGAATAGCAGCAGGAAATTCTTGCAAGTGGGTATATGCATCCCCCATACAAATGTAAGATGAGATAGTTTTGTTATAAACATGCTAAACTACATCACTGCCCATCATGAGACCTGCCTGTAATAATTACTAGAAAACTATTTTCACCTTATTAATGTCATCAGATTTGATTGCACAAACACAAAGGAACTTGCAGGTTTGTTGTCTAACTCCAGTTGAGTCAAGCCCTCCTCACCGATTAAGCTTATTACCTGTCGCCTCTTGTTGGTGTAAAGTGTTTGGCTGGAGTTACTAAAGGAGTGCAAAGACTCAAAAATGCACACTGCCCACCGAAGTCCCATATTGCTAGCTGTAAGTATTTGGGTAACACTTTGAATCTGTTTCCTGCATTGAAAAGGAGAAAGTAGTTCCTTCATCCAAACAACTCTTGCATGCAGCAATGTACGCATTGGTCTGCAGTCAGTAAAAGCTAGGAATATCCATAGGTATCATGTTACCTGCTTTTGCTTTCTGACTTAACAGTACTGTTGGTATTTGCTTGGTGAAGTATCCTGGACTAGTGTCATCTCTTAGAAATTCCAATGTATTTGCATTTAACTTCCAAACAGAGGTGTCTGGTGGCACCTGTAGTGTTGCACACATGCCACTTTTTTGGGCTTTGCTTTTTTTTTTTTTCACCATGCAATTTTTCCACTGATTCTTTGCACATCTCTGATGCCCTTGACCCCAGGACAGAAAGATATCAGCCACACAATTCCATACTAAACAATGGCAAATATATCACCACCACTTCCTCTACTGTCAAGCAGTGCGACTCTGCAAATTGCACTGTCAGCACAGCTAAATCCAATCGCACTCCCATTTCCCACAAAAAGCAGAGTTTTTAACCCTTTTTTTTTTTTTTAACTTTCAAGGCCAGTTGTATTTTTCACTGATTACAGTATAATCTTTACTGTACAGGTAGCCTAGCTAGCAAGGCTCCCAAATAGTAGCTTTCCAATATATTCAGTTGCCACAATTATCACGTGACCGTTGCCTTGTGATACCTGGGAGTCTCCCGTGGGGCCCATTATTCAAAGGATTGCTCTACAGCAGCACAGTGGTAAAAACATCATAAAGTTCATTCGATGATGGATGGAAACTCACAGACAGTTCTGAGATGATCTGAGACAAAACATTTATTAATGTTTGAAGACTGCTGATGCTGTGTATATTTTTCTACCCTGCATGCATACTGACGTTTAATTTATGTAGTCAGTGTTATGTTGTTAATGCTTGTGTGAGGATTTGTAGAAACTGGTAAATTTTTAAATGGTTTATTTATTCTTTGTCTAGTTGTAAGATTCTCAATCAAAAATAAATTAAAAACTGAAAACTAGCTGTGAATTTATTTTCACTTCCCTGCAATTAGCATTAGAAGGAGTTTGGCATTTAAAACCTACAAAATCTTTGCCTCTGCTATTCAAGCTTATAAAATGGGCCAGAATTGTTAAGCCCAACCCTTCTTGTAACTGCTGTGTGACACCCTCTTCCTTACCAAATTTTAAATAAACTATGAAGTCTGAGCGATCTACTGTATCCGTTTTCATCAGTTTCTTACTTTAAATAAATTATTCACTCAAAGCATATTTTTTTCACTTTATGAGCCTAGATATCATTTCACTGTTCTTTTGTATGCAGCTCACACGGCAGAGTTTATGTGTCTAAGGGTGTTCCTTATTGATTTCACATTTGTTTGCCAAAGTGCATGCCTGTAAAAAAAAAAAAAAAAAAAAAATCACTTTTCACCCCAACTCTCGTTTTCCGTTGAAAGGATTTATTTATCTCAGTTAAGCTCAAGGCACTACTTGAAAACCCTAGTTGAGAAGGGGATATTCAATGTGCATGTACAGTAGGCTTATAAAAGAAGGTGTGAGGCAGAACAGAGAAAAGACATCTCTGGCTACAGCCTCTTCTTGTGTTTTCACAATGCATTTTTTTGCTTTTCATGTGTCATTTCATGCCATGTCATTTCTCTACTTACTAACCCCTATTCCTCCCCCTTCCCCAACCCTAACCCTAAACCTAAAACTGCATTAAAAAAGTCAGGCGGACTAAAGGGCGTTAAATAAAACGTGAAAAGCTTAAAATGTGTAGACATGACATAACACGCGAAACGTACTTCAGAGTACTTAATCACTGACCTCAGCCTGGTGTCTCTCAGAGAGTTCACTGTCTGCCCACTAACCCCCCTGTCAGACCCAAGCAAAACCACAGTCTACGTGAAAGGATCAATGCGCAATCATGAAGTATCAAAGCCAATCAAACTACATACTATTAAAAAAAGCTACAAATGGAAAGAAGGTAGTGAAAAGCCTACCAAAACGCTATTAGGCAACAAGAGGTCCAATCACTCTTTGACCACTTTCTGGAAAAAACCTTTCAATACAACAGTTAACATGTAAGCAGGACAGTAGAAAACTTTAATGACATATTTGACCTTTCAGCCTCTTTATCAAACCTAAGGGCCTCAAATAGAAATGCCAAAAAAAAACTAACAACAATGATAAATGGTTTGACAATGAATGTAATCTCTTTTCTCCAATAGAGAAGAATTAACATCAAAAACACATACAAGATAAACTACAAAGTTTAGAGTCAACCATAAAAGGCTATCAGAACCCACTAGACTCTCAAATTACACTAAAAGAACTACAGGATAAAATAAAATCACTCAAAACCAAGAATGCCTGTGGTGTTGACGGGATTATAAATGAAATAATATTCACAGACCTCAAATTCCAATTGGCTATTCTAAAACTCTTTAACTTCGTCCTGAGCTCCAGGATCTTCCCCAAGATTTGGAACCAAGGACTGATAACGCTGGTCCAAAAAAGTGGAGACAAATTTGACCCAAATATCTACCGTGGAATCTGTGTCAACAGCAAAATCCTCTGTATGATCATAAACCATAGACTCCTACAACTCCTTACTAAATAAATGTCCTGAGCAAATCCCAAATTGTCTTTTTACTAAATAATCATACAACAGACCATAACACCCTCAGCACACTAATTGGCAACCAAATAAACAAAAACAAAAGCAAATTATTCTCCTGCTTTGTTGACTTCAAAAAAGCCTTCAATTCAATTTGGCACAAGGGTCTGCTGTGTAAACTGTTAGAAAGTGGTGTTGGTTGAAAAACCAATGACATCACTAAATCAATGTACACAAACAACAAGTGTGCTGTCAAGATTGGCAAAAAATACACAGACGTCCCCCAAAGCTGGGAATCAGACAAAGACACAGCTTATGTTTGACCCTCTTCAACATATACACCAATTAACTGGTGAGGGCATTAGAACAGTCTGCAGCACCTGGCATCAGCCTAGCAGACACAGAAGTCAAACGCCTACTGTTTGCAGATGATCCGGTGCTCCTGTCTCCCATCAAAGAAGGGCTACAACAGCACTTTGATCTTCTGCACTAAAATTCTCAAGACCTGGGCCTTGACATTGAAACTAACCAAGATAAAAATTATTATATTACAAAAAAGACACATCAGCACCACGGCTAACTTCAACAAAGCTGTGAGCGACCTGAGAGACAAGACAAGATTGGGTTTTTAGAGCATCAAAAGGAACATTAGGTTTTACAACCAAGATTTTAAGAAATGGGACAATCACCAAATTGGGACTCTGCATGCAGAATTCTGCAAATCCATTCCCTTCATCCAACAGAAAACAAAAGAGAGCTGTTCAATTTTATAATCACCTAAAAGAAAGTGACCCTGACAAACTCCATAAAAAAGCCCTCACCTACAGAGAGACCATAGAAAGAAGGCCACTGTGCCAGCTGGTTCTGGTATTCTGGTCACAAACACAAGCAAAACTTTCAGACAGACCTTTCAGACATTCCACTAAACCAAATTCTGGGAAAACAAAAAACTATTTGACACATTTGAAAGAATCATCCAAAAACCAGGGCAAAGTGGAATGCTGTTCGGACCTAAATAGAGAATACTCTGTGGCAGGTTATCTGACCACTGTGACGGATCCAAAACTACTCCTTAACTATGTACACTGTAAATTCTAGCAACTTAAATTTACTTTAAAAATTTAGGAAACTGATTACCTTGGAAAAGTAAGTAGAAGAACTTAACTGTGTCAAGCTGTGTGAAATGATTATCTGTTTAGAATGAACATGCATTATTTGAGTGAGCTGTACTTTTTTAAAGATGTGAGCACTTAATGTATCTCAGTATCGTCTAATTCAATCGAGCTGTTACAACTCTAAAACCGAGTCACATTAACTTAATATATTCTGCCAAAACAAAAGGGGGCATTACTTGAAATTTGTAATACACTACACTTAATGTATCTTAGTGTAGTCAATAACGATAAGTCATATGAACTTAATATATTATGGCAAAGTAAGTGAGCTGTACTTGAAAACTACTTAAAATAAAATGTACTTATTATACCTTAGTTTACCTGACTTAACCCTCTATGGCTTGAATTTTGATTTATTTATTTTGTCTGGGGGGTATTTCACCCCATATTTTGGGAGCTTGGAACCCTGATAATATATCCATCATAAACTTTAAACGAAAATACTACAAAATCTACTAATTACAACTAACATCTGATGTATAAATGTTTTTCACGTCATATAAACCAACATCGAAATGACTGTCTGTGTGTGTGTGAGTGTGTGGTTGTGAGTGGAGTGTTTAGCCCGTGTGTGTGGATATCTGTGCGAGGGTGTAAAGTACACATTGTAGGGTGTTCTCCACTGGAGTAGGTGTGGAACATCCACATCTGCTACATCTTCATCTTCACTCAGACTCAGTTTCATTGTCAACAGACAGGCATTGTCTTTTAAAAAAGAAAGCAGGATGCACAAGCTCGAATGTGTCATACACCTTTCTTCATCCACCGATATGCATGCAAACACACACACACACACACACACACACACACACACATACACACACACACACACATACACAAGCACGCTAACAAGAGAGCTAGGATTAGCTAATTTAAGGAATACTAAACTAGCCTTGTGTTTGCTAAGGCTATTTTGTTTATTACACTCAGATCCTGTATGGTTTATGATAACGATTCATTTGACAATACTATAAAGAAAAAACTTTTCACAGTTACCAACATCTTTGTTAGATCCACCCTTTTACTTGAGTGCAGCGGATTGAAATGAGTTACTAGAGCACCTCGTGGTTTCTTCGTGGTTCCAGTGGTAGATGCCCGCTAAGCGCTAATGTGCACGCACACAGTCTTCTTCCTCTTTTTTGGTTTTACTGGCGGACTACAAACCAGAAATAAAGCTGCACGCAGCAGGAGGTGGAAACTGAGCTGCAATTTTTAACCACCTTCCAACTGTACCAAAAAATCAGAGACAAATACAACTCACAGACTAAAACCACCGATAAAGACTTTGAAAACACGATTAATTACAAAAAAACTTCCATGTCTGTTGGACTAAATATAGCAAACACAGCAGCAAGATTGGTGAGCTGTTGTAACTGGAAAAAGGCGTCCAATGGAATACAACCAACCTCTGTACAAAGACATACTTACTGTACATATATACAGAACAAATATCTTTTCATACATTCACTTATATTAAAAGAAAATTGTTGCAGGGTTTGTATAGTCCTCCCTTATTTGTATTTTTATATTTTTTTAACTGCAAGTCTACATTTTTCTATTAATACACTGTTTTTTTCTTACTTATATATTTTATTTTTTATTTTTTTAATTTGTCGTTTTTATTGGACAATTGCTTTGGCAATGTAAATGTTTGTTTCTCATGCCTATAAATCCCATTTGAATTGAATTGAACTGAAAAGTCACATGATGGTAGCTTGTCATAGTCTCTCTACTTCCTCTCTCTCTCTGTATACTCTCTTTCTTTTACTTTCTCACCATGCCTCTATGTCTTAAGAGTTGCTGAGTAGGGATTCTATAATGAGAGAACGGTGACGTGGAGAGGGAGAAGTGGGTTGTGGGGAGGAGGAATGGGTGGAGGGGGCAGGGAAGGAGAATGGGAGGGAAGAGGTGGAGCGGAGTCAGGAGATCAGGATGTAGAGAGAAAATTCTCAGTCAAGGTCTTTCCTAATGAACAAATTATCATGCAAAGGTCTCACTCTCCCCCTCTTCCCCCCGCCCTCCTTCCTTTCCTCCCTCTCTCTCTTTCACTGTCACTCGCTCTCTGTCCCTCCTTTCTTTTTTTTCTCACCTTTCTCTCTCTGCTTCACTGGCTTGACCTTGGTTCCCATCTCACTCAAATCCCTTGCTTGTTGACTCCCTCCCTATTTCTATAACCTTTATTTATTTTCTGCCGCATTCCTGTTTTCTTTATCTCTGTTGCTTCTCCTCCTTTCGACGGTTTGCCCCCCCTCCTCGTTCTCCAAGTTCCTCTAGGCCTTAGGCAGTAGTCTGCTGCTCTAAAACCTCTCTATCAGCACATCCCTGCAACAGTCAGGTCTGACAGTCACTTTCGCTGCAGAATTGCCTGATTTACCACAGCAGGAGCGCACACACACACACACACACACACACACACACACACACACACACACACACACACACACACACACACACACACACCGGTTTGTGTATGGTGCCAACATTGTGTAACCAGAACAGTCAATAGTGTGTGTGGCTGTGCATGTGATTATCTTCTGCATCAATAATAACAACATAGATCCTCATGCATTAACGCTTAATTATAATTTTGATCGTATGCACAAATACGACGGTGTGTGGGTGTGTGGGTCTATGGGTGTATGTGTGTATGTTCTTGCTGGTGTGTCTACTCCCCCAATTTCTTTCCTCCACCTCTTTTCATTTCTGTATTAGCCCACTAGGATTGTAAAGGTCACTCATTGCAGCGGCGTTTGACTATGCAGTCTGTTAAATAATAGCGTTGCTATTTACTGTTCTCAACCTCGGCCTGACGTCCATGTGTGGCCTGGGGGCTACACCCTCACCACAGCATCGCTTCAGCGGCAGCTCTGCATTTTGTCAGCAGTCACTGGGCAGGCACATAGTCTGGTACGTGTTTTGAACTTGTTCAGACCCCACTTAGTATTTGAAAGGAAATGAGTTCGGGAGCGGGGGGCAAGAAAAAAGTGAGGGAAGGAGAACAGTAGGAGATAAGGAACAATAAAAAATGAGAGACAAAAATAAAGAAATTATTTTGAAGTAAACATGTTTGTTTCTGACATCAAATTCGGAATAAACAACTTGAAAAGGAATCTGCTTGTCGTCTTTACTTTGTTTGCTTAGAGTTTCAATGCTGTCAAGAAAATATTGACTTTCTTTGTTATATATTGACACTCACTTTTATTTATACTTCTCCTAGTGGCCCCAACAGTAACCTCCAACCACCAGCACAGATGACAGCTGCATCCCCTATTTCAGTAACATCTAAAGAATTGGGGTTTAAGTTGAATTGAACTCATTCAAAGGTCTGAGCTGAGTTTGAGTTTGATTTAATTTATATCCACCATTTGAAAAGTATAGACAACATAATGAAAACAGCAAAAGACTAAATCCCTGTTGAAAACACCGTAACAAAGATGGGTCGTGTTAGGTTGAATACCAGTTAGAATGATGTATTCGTCACCCCTATACTGTATATATCCCATATATCTATGTTGGTTAGTTTGAGCTTGTAACTGCTGCTACTCTTTGTCAGTACAGTATGTCCTGTCAGTATGTCTGTTGTAATGTTTTTTTATATTATATTTGAGAACAAAGTCGGGCATTATGAGCTCATTAGTTCTCTGATGTTGCCTCAGAGCTGGTAAATTACTGCTTATTGCCACTCCAACCTAATAAGACCCACCTTTGTAGCATTGATTGCAATTGTGATTAAGCCACTTCAAGGTAAGTCTGTATTTTCATCAAGTGTTTTTGTTATTTTATCTACCTCCTGTATGATAATTTTTATATTTTATATTATATATTATGAACTGAGGAAGGACAGTAAAATAAAACTTGTAATGGGAATATACTGAAATTGTTACATATTCAGAGACATTACTTATTGGACCTTTAAGTGTACAGGGAGGGGTTTAGTATCCATATCAAGAGCACACTGTCAGAACACATGATGCAGATATCAAATCTGTTAATATCTAATGATCCAGTGCTGACAGGAAATTAGGAAGGCACAAATCACCATATGTGACTGTTATCCATCCACCTATCACCCACTCCCAAATGAGCATTTCTTTTTGCTTGACTTTCTTTGACCCTTATTACAGTACGTTGAAATGTAGTTCACAGACTACATAAATGTGATACAAATAAATTTTTATCTGTTAATCTCGGGACAGATCGCGGTTACCTTACGGCATGTTTTGGCTTTCTCGTGTGGGTGCTTGCATCCTTTTTGTGAACTGTTTCTGTTTCAGGGAGCCACTCTTTCACAGCTACTGCAGATGTTCCAGGGCTTGGAGGCTTCATTTAATGAGCCTTAAACAGAATTGATGAAAATAATTTAGCTGTGATTAATCACACTGTGTGAGCTCAACACTGGCATAGTCTGTGCACAAGGTCTAGGATATCCATGCTGGTTGTCCCATTTGTAATGAAACCGGGGCTCTCCAATTCTCCTTTCGGTCATGTTTAAACAATCAATATCATCCTGTAGCACATTCCTGCAGTGAAATATTAAGGTTTTTTCTTGAATAAACTGAACCGACCTTAAAAATGTTTATGATCATGAGATTCCCATGCAGGATGGAAAAAAAAAAAAATGCCAAGACTGCAAAAAGGATTAAATCTTGACTAAGCAATCTGTGCCACTGACACATGGATACAACGATGTCTTGGCTTGTTTAGTCTTTCAGCATGTGCAACATGGCATCCACTCCGAATACCCCATACGGTTGCAGTTAAATCATTCTGTTTTCCTACCCAGTCTAAATTGATAAGGCAGTGGACTATGTAAAATTGGACCTAGATATTATGCCTTTATATTTCATAGTGCCAAGCATATGAAAATTTTTTTAAAATTGAGTAGGCTCTAAATATTTAAAAAAAAAAATGCAATCCCTCGCTAAATTGAAATAGAGGTCAATTGAGCTGAACCGCAGGAAAATTACTTATTACTTTGGTCTTTTTTTAAATTTTCATTTGTTAAAGACATTTGAAAAAATGGGAATTGCTTAAATGACACAACAAAGGGGATTTCCCCTATTGAAATGAAATTCATTACAGCCAAACAGGGGGGACTACAATGTAAATACAGCGAGTGCTAAACTGTCCCAATCCAGTCCCAGCCTCTAGGCTTGTCATTTGCCAGTCAAGAAGAGGTATTTTATCTTTGTTTGAATAGAGCTCTCTTGTTCCCCTCGCCTCTGCTTTCGTATGTCTCAGCAGCAGCTCCAGTTCAACATGTGTTGTGTCTATGTTATCTTAAGTGCCTTTTTCCCCTGGGGCTTACAAAAAGCAAGACAGAGAAAGAGCCTTTTCCCCTCTAGCCAGGGAGAAAAAGAGGAATAAATCAAGGTAAGTGTACTGAGTGCGTGAGTGAGAGAGATCATCTGTTTCAGTGTGTGTTTATACTGTATTCGTCAGATTATCTGCATGTGATTGTGCATTAGTAACACCGTATCTGAATGTGTGTGTCTGGATGCATCCATGTGTATGTGTAGAGCTACCTGTGTGTTTGTCTATCTATGGGAGTGCGAGTCCAAGCCTTATCCTCCCTGGCCCAGATGACTCTGGGTAATTGCTCCTTATCTGGTGGCCTGTCAGTTCACATCACTGGGACCAAGGGAGGGGGCTAGACAAGCGATTTATTCCACCTATCTACCCCCCCCCTCCTTTTAATGATCATTATGAATGATTTATGCTCTACTGGCATATGTGTGTATGTCTGCATGTCTCACTAAGAACAGACTGTGTGTGTGTGTGTGTGTGTGTGTGTGTGTGTGTGTGTGTGTGTGTGTGTGTGTGTGTGTGTGTGTGTGTGTGTGTGTGTGTGTGTGTGCGGCGCTCTCAGCTCTGTTCTTGGTTATTTTGCATTCACTGATTTGGTTATTTTGGTAAATATTGTTCAAGATGGGAACATTTGGTATGTGGGTCCCTGTGAGTGTTACTGTGAAGCCTTTGGGATTTGGTGGAGCTGCAAAAGACAGAAGGATTATTGTGTTTGTTAAGAAACACAGAAAATAAGGATCAAGAGACGCACTGACAGAGCTGGTGAGAGAGATAGATATAGAAGAAAAAAAAAAAAAAGAAAAAAATGCAGTGTGTGTGTGTGTGTAAATGTGTGCACCTGTTGTATATGTGTTCGTGCACTACATGGTCATGTATGTCACATTATTTTTTATTTTATGCATACCATATGCATCCATGCATGTGCACAGTCTATATTTCTATGCATTGTTCCCTTAGAGCGAGCCTTTCATCCATGGCTCAGCAGTAGTTGTAATTGGTCTCTGATGGGACAGGCCCACTGGGTACTGACTGAGTGAAACAGGTTTTGGATGGCTTTCTGAAATATTTCAGCCCAGCCAAACGTGAGGTCTCCTTGCTCTCGCCTCAGGGTCAGCCAACACCATCACTTAGCTGGCTGCCCTCGCCTCTGACACAGAGCAAGAAAAGAGAAAGAGAGCCTGATAGACTTAACGAGTGTGCCTGATGAGGGTGAATGGTTAATATGTGCTCGCACTATGCACACACTCCTCTCTCCCAAAATCCTTACATTGTGCCTTTGAGGGTGAGAATGTGAGTGTGAAAGTGCTGGTAACATACATTTGTGGAAACCAGCATATAATGACAAGCTGTCATTAAAACACAATCTGGCAACTGGCAGCTTGAGCTGCATCTCCATATCTCAAAGTTAGTTCAAATGGAGATGCCTGTTTGCTACAATGAACCACTACCTCATTAGCGCATCTTGTGTCTGGACCTTGCTACATGAACATCTTATTCTACACTACAGAAGTGGAGCATTCTACATTATACCAAATATTTGGCTTCCTTAAATGCTTTACCAGCAGCCCCGCTTCCCAAGCGCCTCATTCTACCTCTTTTTCTTCATTGTGCCTCACTTTCCCTATCTCTAAGTTACTACCTTTCTGGCTGTCACTCTTCCTCTTTCAGTCACTGTTTCCCTCCTCTGTCAACCCACTCACTCTCACTTTTCTCTGTCCCCATCTTCTTCTGTGTATTTGACATTTTCTCTACTTTTCCCACCTCTTTCTCTCCATCCTGTTCACACGCCTTCCACGGATCCAAGGCAAAGTGGAAAAGATAATTCCCTGGTTCTCTGAAGAGAGACAGCGAGTAAAAATAGAGAAGGTTACCTTTCATGTTCAATTTTAAAGGAATGTTTGAGATTTCCCAGAGATGATTAAATAGGAACGCTCCTGACAAGGTCACACAGTCTTACACGTTTAGACACACGGAGACACGCACACACACATGGAGACACACACTCAGAGAGCTTGGTCAAATCACCTTCGGGATGTGCTGCTCTCTCTAAAAGGTACAACTGGAAAGCAAAAACTGGAGAGAAGAAGAAGAAAACGTTCATGCGTGGGTGAAAAAAACAAATCACAGCATAACCAGGACATTGGTCCGCGCTGCTCCTGATACCTGAGAGGCTATATTGCAAAGGCAGCAGAATTGATTGACTTGTTTCTTTATTACTCTGACATTTATCTCCTTTCATTTTTATTGTAGCAACACAAACTTAAATTATTTACATCCGTTTGTGCGTACGTGTCTGTATTTTGAATGCCTCAGTCTTGCATCCGTCTGTGTGTTTACAGCCTTACTGAGGTTTAACTTTTAGCTTTAAGCAGCATTGTATCCCTGGAGATAGGGTTAAGGAAACTCTCTAGTGCCAGTGAAGGGAGATTGTGAGGTTCTGACAACACTCCAGCAGGTTTCCTCAGGCATGCCGAGTGTGTTTGTATGTCCCTGGTATGCATGTGTACATGCACAAGTGTAGTATTTATCGTCAGAACCCCCATTAGCTTACAAATTAGTATCGAACACGGCTTTCCAGGGTGTTGCTCTGATCATGTTTATTGCCCCTTAAACAACATCACAAGAGGAACAGGCAGTGTGTGTGTGTGTGTGTGTGTGTGTGTGTGTGTGTGTGTGTGTGTGTGTGTAAGTATCACATTCTGCAGATTGCTGTCAGTCATGGTGTTAAGGTATTCTGGATGTGTCCCAGCCACTTGGTAACTACAGCAGACTGACAGAGGTGCTGTGGGACAAAGCGGAGTTGGCGTTTTGAATGAGTTATCCCAAATTCAGACTGTGTCCGTCTCCAGAGGCATGGATGAATGGCCTGATTCTCTCGCCACCTCCCTTTTTCTCTCTGACGTTCCAGACCTCTCTCCTCCTCTCCTCCCTCTCTCCTCTTTCAAACTTTCTCACTCTCCTCTCTCCCCAAATTCCCATATTGTTCCTTTTTTTTTTTTTTTTTTAAATCGCTCTCACCCTTCAGCCTCCCTAATTCTTTCCTTTACTCCTTTATTTCTCTCTGCCCTCACACAAAATTCTCTCCATTCTCCCATTTCCCCTCTCCACTTTTTGAAAGTTTTTTTTTTTTTTTTTTTAAATGGGCTGCACTCATTGAGCCCCAAACTCTGTTTCCATAGTGAGAGGAGATCCACTTATGCCCAACTTTCACTTGAGACAGAGTTTTCCTTTACACCGGGGCCCCTCTCTCTCTCTCTTTGTCGTCCTCTATTTTGGCTTCCTCCCTTCTCTCTCTCTCTAAATTTCTACCATATATTATTTGTACAAATTTTACCACTAGAGCTTTTTGCAGTCTAAATTTACAACAAACAGCGAATATATCTATATGCTGTAGATGTAACTACGACAGATGTTAGTGGTAGCTAACTAGGAACATATGCTCCAGCGGTGTGTATGATGGTGATTTCAGGACTCACCAGGAACTCCATTTCTTTCTGTTGTTTTCCTCCAGTTCCTCTCATTCCTCGTGTCCCTGTGAATTTTTCATGCGGCATCATAAGCCTCGGATTAACAGTTGAGTTGAAACATTTTCAAACTATGTATGCTTACATCCGTTTGCATCTTTACATTGACTACACATGTAATCGCGTCACTAATAAAACTTGCTTCACATTCGGTCCAACACACCTTAAGGGGCGATTAATGGTTTCTCATAACTAAGTTTTTAAGAAGTGCTCTCCCACCATGTCGGAAATTAGAGGTGTCTTTACTGATGTGTCTGCCTGGCTCCTCTCCCACTTACGCACAACACCAATCATGGTGTGAAGTGGGTGTGAATGTCAGATCATCGGTTTAGGAAAATTACAGAAATGGTTGGGCATGGACCCCGTCTATCCGACGTCAGAAAGGTGTGGGGGTAGTGTTCCAAAGGTATCCGACCTTCCAATCCCGCTCAAAGATGTCACTATGCTTCAAACAAAGTCCAGTCACAACCTCCCCCTGCACCACCTTTCTGACATCACAATGAAAGTGGCTGTGTCTGAAAATTTCTGTAACTTTCTGGAACCGACAACCTGACAAACAGGTGTGCCAGGTGGCCAGGTGTGTGGAGGAGATGAGAAAGGACGCAATTTGAACTTCTTTCTCAAGCTTCCTTTTTTCCATTCATCAAGCAACTACTTCCTTCACTTTTGGTGTGTACAACCAAGTGCAACACAAAGAATGCCTTTGCACTGTTATCCCCTACTTAAATGATTACCGTATCTGGCCTCTCCCTATGTCAGCAGGCTTTTCACTCCACCTTCAAATTGGGCCATTTGGAAAAGCTAAATTAACACGTTGTCCTTTAGGCATGGTCAGAAGACAGTTTGTTTCAAGCATGACCCAGCCAGAACAGCTCGGTAACTCTCCTTATGTCCCCCAGTACTGCGTTTTCTTCTTCTCCCCACTCTCCTCCCTCTGTGTGACTCACTCCCTCTCTTTTCACTTTTTTCACGACTCTCTCTCCTCTCTCTCTGTCTTCAACTAAATGACCCTCAAGAGTCCCAGTTCCTCCCCTCTCCTCCTTCCATCATCCTGTTTCCTTTAAGTCTCTTTCCATCCCTCTTACATACTGCCCCCCCCACTCCTTCTTTCTTCCCAGAAGACCCATGGATATAGACGATGCACTCTGTATTTTTGGCCAGACACAGGGATTAGCAAAAACAAATAAATAAATAAAATGGTCTGGGCCCAAAGTGACTCACACGTTTCCACAAGACACATGCACAGAAGCAACCGGATGCTGACATATACACATACACTAAAAAGTGGAATGCACATAGAGGCAAAAGTGCATTACACATGTAAGGTGAATACACACAAAGCCTATATGTGCATGGATATCCCACACACAGACATGCCTGTTTTTAAACTCTCCAGGGAGTAGAAATGCAGGAAAGGACAACAAAAATCACCATTCATACATGTTCAAGTGTGGTCTATAATTAGAACTTTGGTCAATGTAAAGCTCTGCAGAGTCAGCAGCTTAGACACACACACACACACACACACACACACACACACACACACACACACACACACACACACACACACACACACACACACACACACACACACACACATAAAGGCAGAGGTACTGTAGAGAGACAGGCACAGAAGGAGGGAGGGAGCATTATTAAGTTACCATTATGCGACTTCTCTGTTTCCTATCAGTAGTTCCCTCTCTGCTACTAGAAAATAGAGACAAAGAGATCATATTAGGCAGCTATCATGTGACCCTTCTGGTTTTTGTGAGTCATTCTCCTTTTTCTACAAGAAGCAAAGAGGGGCTACTGTATCTGCTACATTATTGTCTTTGTGTCATTGAAAACACGGAAGACTCCCAAGTGCAGTGAGAGCTGTTTGTATAACCCATTTTTATGGCGGATAAGAGTATCCAGTGACAAAATATGATTGCCTCGTTGAGCAAATATAATCCAGCTTGATATATATATAGTGTTAAATAAATATATATAGTGATTTGAAAAGTGATAACTTTGATTGTCTCTCTTTCTGTTGGTAATTCTGTTTTATGTCTGTGTAATCTTTTACACTTTCCACTTGTTTTATAATCCATTCATGATTTATCCTGATGTTCTACAGAGAAGAAATGTGTCACTTTTTTAAATATCATTTCTAAATTTTATGTTTTAAATAAATGTAATCCAATTTAAAATTTAATACTGAAATGTTTCCAGCTATCTACCACCTATGATGTCACAAAATTTCCTTCCTCTTTCTCTGTAGCAGAAGTTAATGATGTCCTGGAAAAGGTTGAAGGGCCCTTCCCTCTTAAAAAGACGAATAACGTTATGACTAAGAAATTACACCAAGCGATGGAGAACGAGGGTTTATCCCAAAAAAAATACAATGCCCATAATGAGGAAGACATTTGGATAAGGGTGGTGGGGTCTAATTAAAAAGGACCAGACTATGCAGTATAATAATTCATGGATGAGGACAAAGGTTTTCAAAGAAAAACAAATTCAGCAAGAACAATCCACTGCATTTATTAGTTGTCCTGGTAAAGATTACTTTAGCAAATAATTATCATATTCCTGTTTTAGCAACAGTATTAGATTTAGCAGTGAAAAATAATTATCCTCCCCATTCTCCTGTAATAGCTAGATCAAAGCTGAATTATCCAAAAGTTAAAACCCACCCTCATGCAGTGATTTGTTATTGTAAGAGTTAGGCATGTCCTCTCACACTGATCTACTTAAGATGAGAAATGGCAGGACATTGTACTTTCTCCAGGTGGAACTATACCCATTTTTTTGATTTTTATCAAGTGAAATAACATAAAACAGCGTGACAAAGGTAAAATGTGTGCAGGTCCAAAAAATTCCTCCAAGTCAAAATAACATTACACCAGACCACTTCAGGCACCTGCTCCAAATTAATGTTGAAATAGCCCGAGGGTTGAACCTTCAAAACCCTGCCAAAATCTGTTGGCTACAAACAAAAAAAAAAAAAACATAAAAAATAAATGAATTTACTAGCTTTATGGAGATCTTTTATTAAGTCACAATAAATGTGTAAAACAAAATATCCGCTTTGAAATCTTAAATGTTGAATTCTTCTCTAATGTATATTTTAATACTTGAAAGCTCACAAGATGGACAAAAACCTATTGGCTGGCTATTTTCATCTTAGAAAAAAAAGGCACTTATCGCTTGCACTTGCCGAAGCATGTCACTTGCGTCACAGACCATAAGCACTACACAGCAGTGTAATTTATGTCTTCAATGTAATATACACTTCTTATGTTACCAAGTGTTAGATGTTATTTTTTAACAAATTAAATAAATGACTACTTTTAGAGTTGCCCATTAAATCAAACTAAGGAAACTAGCAATATGTGCTAATTTAGTTAGTCTGAAAAGCAACTTTACCCAGAAATACTCAAGTGTAGGGGTAAATGCTTATCAATCTGTGAATCTATATGTAAGCTCTGACTATTTTTGTCTTATTTTTGACTGAGATGAGACGCTGAAATACTCTGCCTCAGCATTTTAGCCTGAAACGCTGTCTGGCAGAGGCACAAGCTCCGAGTGGGAACATGATCTATAATTTATCTCTGCTTTTGAGCAGACGGTCTGTTGGGGTGTCTTGTGTGTTTGTGCATATGTTTTTGTGAGTGGATGTGATTGTGTATGTGCGCTCATGATTTTTACATGTGACATTTTAAATCATCAGTCACACTCTGTCCTCAGAAAGAAATCTTTAGCATAATTTTTTTAACATTACTTTGCCAATATGTAGTCTGTTGCCAGCGGTTTTAATGTGGTCATGGCAACATTGTTACCATGGCTTTTGTAGATATCATAGAGATGGAGGAAGACAGACCTGAAGTGGAAAATGTTGTGTGGCGTATTCCTTTGGAACATGATGCATTATTGTTTAATGCTGAGAGGATTTTCCCTAGTATTGTCTTCCTTACAATAAGATAAGAAGCGCAACTGTGTTAAGCTCTTGCAAAAACATAAGAATTGCAGTAACAACGAGTAAGTGCAAACATTTAGGCTCATAATCCTCCCAAGACAAAAGAGACCAAGTAAAAGACTGCCACAGATATTACTGTTATCCTGCAAGTAGTGACGGAGCACTCTTGATACCACCTTGACTTTCAGTATCATCAGACAAAGAAAAACTACAGATCATGTGAGATGTCATTTTATGTGTGTTTCTCTGTAGATCTATATACCTATGTGTGTCTGTATCTGAGAATGTGCGTCTGTATGCAGATTTGGGTTTGTACACGTGCCTGTGTACATGTCTGTGTGCTGTATGCGGTAGACACAGTGAATGAGAAAGAGAGAAAGAGAGAGACTAAAACTACTTTGATGCAGAAACTGTGGGACAGAAGCTGTATTGATTATCAATAGTATGTAACATGTCCAGAAGGCCTCCAAGATCATAGAGTCTCAGTAAAGCTACCTTCCACATGCTGAGATTAACAAGCCCACGCAGTTTTAAGGTCTTCAATGCAAAAAATGTAAGCACATTTTAAATGTTAATCTAATCATTTATGCTGTTATGATATTTATGATTATGATGCATGAATAAAAAAAAGTAACACAATAAATGCAGATACACTAAGCAGCATGTCGGGGTTTTGTTTTAATTTTCATAGCTGCACTTTACAGATTCACTCTTTTTCTACACTTACTTGTTATCCACATTGTTTAGTTACCCCTCTCTCTATCTCCATCCAGGCCACAGCCATAATTTAACAGAGAAACACACACACACACACACACACACACACACACACACACACACACACACACACACACACACACACACACGTATGTGCATGCACACACACTTAAACACAGGCTCAAACTCATGATGCATTGCCACTCCCCCCATGCACACAAAAATACACACAATAACATAGCATGAACTTGCTCACCAACAACTCTCAAGTCCACTCACATGTACACACACACACGCATACACAAACAACACATAGACACAGTGCTATAGGGCTATTCATCTGTCTGGAGCAGTGGCTTATGAAAGGTCAGTCTTTGAGTTATGACAGAATCTCCTGGCCACAACAACCTAAGCGTGGGTGGCAGAGCAGTGACTGTGTGTGTGTGTGTGTGTGTGTGTGTGTGTGTGTAGGTGTGTTTGGTAAATGTTCGTGTGTCTGTGCGTGAGAGAACAGGGGCAGATCTATAATGAGTGTGTGGTGCTGTCACAAGGCAGTAAAGTTGGAGAAGGAAGAAAATGAGGACTGCGCTAGAGAAGTGGGTCTACACAAACAGTTTACCTCGATGCGTGTGATAGAAAAGGACAGCTTAAAGGAAAAGAAAATAGAGTGGAGGGCCGGAGAATTGAATATGAGACAGAGTGAGACAGATTATGAGGGACAACGCTGTGGCAAAGATGGAAGAGGAAAGACAGAGAGGGGTCAGCAAAGTAAGAGAATGCCAGACAAGTGCCAGCAGAGAGGATATATTGGCACAACGGACAGGGGGCTGGGGCTAAATGAGAGATTGTGAATTATCTAGTGTGTGTCAATACATATATGTCAATCTGTTTGAGTGTTTATGCAAATCCATCCATGTGTGTAAGTGTGTGTAAGTGTGTGTGTCTTGGCAGCAATGGAGGGGCAGATGCTGCCTGCGCTCCAGGCCTACTGCTTTACGGCCTTCTGCGGAAATATTGTTGTGCCAACCATAGCTCTTATCCTCAGCCAATCACACGCCCGGGCCCACGGTGGACCAGAGTGAATGTACACACACGTATACATACACCAGCGGGAACACACACTCACCGGAGCGCACATGCAGAAATTCCAGAATGAGAGACAAGGGTAATAAATGGGAAGTGTGTGTGTGTCAGTGGTGATTCTGGTCATTAAAGTACAGGGAACAGTGTGTGCCTGTAATCAGCAGGAGTCTTTTGGAACACACGTTTTCTCTCTCTCTCTCTCTCTCTCTCTCTCTCTCTCCCTCTCTCTCTCACCGTCTCTCTCTTTCACACACACACACACACACACACACACACACACACACACACACACACACACACACACACACAAGCTAGAAGTGCTTCCTAAAGAGAAATTTAAGGATGCTTCACAACAGGCAATATATAGCTGTTCCAACCTCTGAACGTTCCTGAGTTGTAGCAGCATTTTACAGCGAGTACTCTGTATATGAAGTGGACCAGCTCTACATCTCTCTAACCACACTCCCAGGCTATTCTAAAAAATCTGTCCCCTCTCACTTGCTGGAGCGTTTGAACCGGATCCTACATATCACTCCATTGCAATATGAGGCTGTCACTTGACTGCTGTCGCTGCCTTGCTCTCCCTACAGAACTTCATCAAGAATTGGACAGGGAGTGCTGTCACGCAACGGCCCATAACAGATGACTGACGTTGAGTCGGAGACTTTCTCATCATATGCATCACAAATCCCCCCTATTTATCTTCCTTTCCACTGTATCCATCTTCACAGTCCAACTAGGTCAAGAGGCATAAGAAAGAAAAATAATGCGATCCCAAACAATTTTTTTCTAAATAAGCATAAATAAACAATCAATATCTTTTATAAAAACTACATTTCTGCCTCGTGTTCTATCAAGTTTTGTTTTCAAATACCCTCTGTTGCTCAACTCCAAGACTTAAAAAGAAAAAAGAAGTCAAGTTAGTATTTTAACAAAGAATGGCAGAGAGGTGAAAACAGCCACAGTGAAGCAAGAGATTGAAAGTAAAGCAGGAGGAAAAAAGGGGGTGGAATAACGCAGAGGGAGAGATGGAGAGGGCATCAAGGGAGATAGACAGAAAGATACTGTGGAAGAAAAAAACCAGGGAAGCAGCGACGAAGAAAAGATAAAGAGAGAGCAACAGAGGGATGAAGAACAGAGGGATGCAGATGTAAAAATCGGAAAGAAAGGAAGAAAGAGTGTGAAACAGAAGGAGAGGTTGAAGGTTGAGAGGTAGACAGACAGATCACAACCAAGATGAGACTAGCCGACAGCTGTGAGAGCAGAATTTGATACTGCGGCACAGACACACACACACACACACACACACACATATGCAGACGCAGACACGCGTATGTGTGTATGTGCATGCACACGCACAAACGTGGGCTCACAGGGGCACATACACATGCTCACACTATCCAAAAGAGCCACATTACACATGAAATATTAATGGTGCAAAGCAATCAGCAAAAATGGAGATGGGGAGACAGAGGGAGAAAGAGAGGGGGAGACAGAAAGGGGGAGATTAAGAAAGGGAGACAGATGAAAGTGATATTTCTTTATTACCAGTCCTGGACTGACATGTTGACTATCAGCAAAAATGATATGCATTTTGAATCATCAGTTTTACCAGGCGCATGATCAACCCACAGAAACAACTTATTTTCTTCCTCAGTGGTGTTGTATTTATTCCATCGCACAACAAAGCAAGGTCATGCCAAGTGCTAAAACGCCCTAATGTAGATCCATTCTGGCAACAATAAGTGTATAAAAAATGTATCTGTGTGTATCTGTGTGTGCTTATCTGGACTTAATGCTGTGTTAGAAATGCAAAGCTTATTTCAGCTTCTCAAGCATGGATGGCTTGTGTGAGTCTCAATAAATCATTAATGAATAATTTTCACAGGTGAGAGAGTGTGCGCAAGGAAAAAACTGAAAACAAAATTGGGTGAGAACATACTGTCTTCCCCAGCTAAATACTAATGTTTTCAAAGATATTGCATATGTTGGATATTTGTGTGTTTTATCTGTCCGTGCTGGTGTGTGAGTGTGTGTGTGTGTGTGTGCATATCTGAGTGTTAATTCCTGATGACAAAGCACAAACAGTCAGGTGTGTTTGTTCTCTTAAGCACCTTTCTGCCCCTTAAAAGCTTCAGGTAATAACACCATCCATCACCAGCTTGTGTGGACATGTGTGCATGTGATGTGTGTGTGTTCACACGTTCAACAGAAAGGTCAAAAACAGGAGGGGTTTACAGAGACACAGGAGGTATCGCTTCACTGCAGGGGTTTAATCAGAAGGAAAAAATATGCCAGCATGTACGTACACACACACACACACACACACACACACACACACGCAGACATTGAGCTACACACAAAAACAGACACAAATGCCCAGGACATGAACATCAGCCGAGTACATGCATTAGTGCACAGCAGTAGCTCCTTACTAATGAAGAGGGGAAACATTGTGGAACGGCGTGTCTAGGCAGGTGTGAGGAGAAATAAACAAATAATGAGATCAACACTGCCAAGATTACAGCACATTCATTACAACATTTAATCTGTTCCCTTCAACCACTGACTCTTTTCTTTTTCTCTTTATCAGACAAGACCATCTCCTTCCAGCATGTGTTTCCTCTGCACCTCCCATCTTGTTCTTTATTTCCATACATTGTAAAGCTGGTGTTTGTTATTACATCATTGACTGAATTGTCAAATGTAATGCAGCTCTTTTATCTCTATGCTAAACTCGACCCAGAAGCACAACTGATAGTCAAGTGCAAAAATGTCACTCGGGCTGACTTATAAAATCTGGCACCAAAGCCTAAACCTTGAATATTATCTAGGTGGTAGATAAGTGCAGAGTGACGTTTTTCATAAGTATCCTACTACTATAATTGCAGAGTGGTTTGTGTGTGTGTGTGTGTGTGTGTTTCCGTGTCCATCTAGGAAGCAACTAGGGGCATGGAATTTTGAAAGAACCTATTTCTTAAAGTGGCCTTTCAAACAACACCAAATTTTCCCGCTTCGGTTGTTCCAGGTTCCGGTTCGTTCCTTCGGTTCTTTTTTCCCTTGCGCATATACTGTGTTGTATACAGTAATACTGTCAAGAGGCGAGTTTTCTCATATTTTCACTCAAACCACACTTCTAAAAAAGTAAATAATTGATTCAAATGTGGGTGTAAATGTATGTATCACAGTATATATATATATATATATATCTATCCATCAATTAATCTATCTGTGTTGTAATGCATACAAGCAATGGGATAGGATACTATAACAATTCATACAGTTGTTTGGTAAAATATTTTTCATGTTTTTCTTAATTGTGGACAGGTGGACTATGTATACCAAAGGAAATTAACATTAGTATTAACATTACAGACACTAAATTTTAGTAACACAGAAGTCATGAGCCTAAATTTTCCCAAACAGACCCTACTGACCTAAGAAATATAACTAGCCACTAAAAAAACCCTGCAAAATTTTCGAGGTATTTAAGAAGAATCAGAAAATATATATATATATATATATATATATATATATATATATATATTTTTTTTTTTTTTTTTTTTTTAATTTTGTATCTAGACTTCCTCTACAGTGCCAGGTATGTAATTCTGGTGAAGAATACTAAATCCTTTCTATTTTAATTTTATCTATTTATTCATTTGCCATAAAACTGTAATTTTTAAGATATTTGGTTTAGAAATGATCAAAGTCTGCCTTTAAAAGACGTTTCAGAATTATGGGTAATAAGAGAATTTAAACTCCTCAGAAATTTTCCTCATTCCATTGAAGCCCCCAGAAGTCCCAGAAATATTACCAAGGACAGTTATCTATATACTGTTTAAGAGGAAAGGCCAAGAAGAACCTGAAGAGACAAGTCTGTTGACAACTTTAATACTGCACTTAGGTAGAACCCACTGAAAACCAATAGTCTAAATACAACTTCCTTTTTTCTGTTAGGTATTATAATTAATGGAAATAAAACAACATTATAAACAAAGCCTCATGTCACAAATGGAGCCAATGATGACAATAAATTACACTTGCCATGATAAGGTTTCAAGACGATACATTGGTACTTTCATTTTTCCTAAATTAACCTTTAAATGAACAAGAAGTCAGAGTTGAATAAGTATGACAGTGGAGTTACAAAAAAAACTTTCTTCATTCAAAATGGAGAAGAAAAAGATCACAGGGCTGTTCTGGGTGGGATTCATTTGTTTTCCTTCATATGAAAAAAAATGGGGACAATTTTTGCATATTTTAATAACACAAAGAAAAAATCCATCAATAGTAAATACTGACTATATTTAGGAAACTGCCCTTTAATTATAAATTACATTTTAGTTATGATTTTTTTGTTTTGGTTCCATTATGTGCAAAATTTATTTTTCATAGGTTCTGCTAGACCAGCATCATCCATTCACACTCAAAACAGGCTAATCTAGTTTGGAAAACTGAAATCAAATCAAAAGCATTGTCAACCAGCTCAAGGCCAAATGTATTAACTGCTGATTTCCATCATAATCTACATTCTTAAGACTCTACTACTAAGTCACTTTCTTTTTCTCAAAACATTGTCCAAGATTTATGTATCTTGACAACCACACTTAACGTCTGCTCCATGCCTGACTGTATCCATGACAAGTAGCTTGGTCTGCACAATGTAAGACTTTCAGAGTTTAACTGCCAGGTGATTTCATGACTTGGATCATGTTTGCGCAGATGTCAATACATAACATGCTGCCAAGTGCACTAAGTTTCCTCTTGCCTCAAGGGTTTGTGGCTACAATAATCTAGGATTTCTGCTGCAAAGGACATCTGCTACAAAGGATTTACAGCCTGCTGATGCTTTAATAGAGACTTTTTCTTTACTATTTCACCCCTGGTATTACTTTAGCGGTCACTTGTGGCCAACCTGAAAGGTTTGACTCAACATTCTTGTGAGATTTTGAACAATGCAAATCAAGTACTGACATCCGTAGCAGGGAAAACCTGTTATGACAAATAAAGGTGAAGCGTTGAAAGTAAAAATTTGTTCTGGTCCTGCCTTTTATTTGCCAAAGGTCTGTAACTTTTTGACAGCTAGTGCTGTAACTGTAAATTTCCAGTGGGGTAAGCCTATGCTGCCTGTGCCAGCATGCTTGTTATTCTGATGATGGAGGGAAAGGAGGAATGGAGGAAAAGCTTCCTGATCTTCATTAAGAATGACTCAGCTGCTTTTTTTCAGTCTGTCAGCATTTCCAAAGCTGATGACGTTCCAGGGGCACGGCTGGGAGAGCTATTCAACACAGGAATTGAGAGTTTAAGACTAAGGCTGCCAATGCTTGAATTAAACTATTATTGGCAAGTGTAAGAGACATTGTATACTCTGTGTGTGTGTGTGTGTGTGTGTGTGTGTGTGTGTGTGTGTGTGTGTGTGTGTGTGTGTGTGTGTAGACAGTGCATGCAAAGTCAGAGACTAAGAATAAGAACTTGTCACAAGCACTTTATATTAATATTATTAAACTGATAAAAAAAAAGGGTAAAGCTGAAAGATAATTCCCTTCTTGTTCCTTATATAAATGCCAATGTTAATATGACTACTGTAAGTTTAGGATTTGTTGTTGCCAAATTTAGTTTTTCAAATAAAGACAATTTATTGATGTTTATTTCAATTATGTGTTTAAAATACATTTCTCTCTTGACTTATCAGAAGTATTTTCTGAGCTGCAGGAGGTGCATGTTTAGTGTAAACTGCAGTGATCTGAGACTTCTTGCAACAAGAAAAGCACCAACGTTTGGATGTGTGGGACATAATATCTGGTGGAAATTAAGTGAAGATGTGGGTATTTCAATAAAAAACAGTTGAAAAAAAATTAATCAATTGATCATTAATTTCTTTAGTTTCTTCGACTGTTGTTTAAAAATATACCATGGTTTTAACTGCAGAATTGCAGGCATATATAAAACACTAGCACAGACTGGATTTTTACAATAATGCTGACATTTTTGCTAAGCTTTATGGGTGGATTCTTTCTTTCCACTGCAGCAAAGCTGGCTGAATTGCAATGCATTAACAAAGCAAATGACCACTATGATTGTTTTAAGAGGGATTTCTTTTATCCATTTATTTTTTCAAAACAGCTATGATATACTGTATATATAAGCTTGAGTGTAAAGCGTGAATGAGATATGTGTAATCTTTCTCAATACCTTGTCAGAGAAAAGATGCGAAAAAAAGAATAGGAGACATCTTTATGGACAGAATAAGAGCAGGTTAGGAGGGAAGACTGTGAGAGAGACTCACAGAGATGAAGAATCACGATGAAATAAAGCATTAACTGACTTTGGTGTGTGTGTGTACGCGCACATGTCAAGACCTATCTGTTCTTATAACTTTCTTCCAGACCTGACAGGTGTGAAGTAAAAAAATAGTAATGGAGGAGAGAATATGTGTGTTTGTGCACACGTGTGTTTGTGTGTGTGTGTGTGTGTGTGTGTGTGTGTGTGTGTGTGTGTGTGTGTGTGTGTGTGTGTGTGTGTGTGTGTGTGCTTGCCCACTTGCATATCTGACTTAAGTAAGAGACAAACAGAGAGAGATAGTAAAGGGAAACAATAGCATATGTGCAATTATGTATGTTGTGGATCCATATTTAAGTTTGTTTTGTATGCATGTGAGATGACTTAGAATTTCCACTTCCTGCATCATGACTTACGAGAGTGTGTGTGTGTGTGTGTGTGTGTGTGTGTGTGTGTGTGTGTGTGTGTGTGTGTGTGTGTGTGTGTGGGTGGGTGGGTGGATGCATGCATGCACATGGAGTGTGAATGGCTGAAAGAGAGAGGGAAAGTACA
This sequence comes from Xiphias gladius, assembly GCF_016859285.1. Taxonomy (NCBI): domain Eukaryota; kingdom Metazoa; phylum Chordata; class Actinopteri; order Istiophoriformes; family Xiphiidae; genus Xiphias; species Xiphias gladius. Next base: position 17,655,363 of record NC_053414.1, on the reverse strand, counting down.
ACCAACTCTCTCTCCCTTGCTCACTTTTGAGATTTATCCTCTGCAACGTAACAGTCTCTTTCCCAGGTCCATTAAGCAGCTACAGAATCCCAATACACATAGGTTTCAATGAATCAAATATATATTGCAAAGAATTAATGAATGTGGTTGATGGGATTTCTGGCATGTTTTTCAAAATGCAAAAATGAAATATCCGTGCTGTGGATAAAAGAGTCAATTTGAAAACTTATGAAGAAGGATTTTGCACTTCCAACTACACTGAGGATCCGCTCCAATACTGATATGGCCCTGTATGAAGGTTTAAAAAATCATTTTAATAAAAGAATTAAGAAATGAAAAAGCCAAAAATTATTCCTGAGTAAACACAGAGGCCAGAAGAAATTGTTGAGCCCTTTGGAAACCAACAAATAATATGATAAAGCCATGCAAAACAGTGGTGGTTGAGCAGTAAAACTTGCCAATAATGATTTCCAACAATTCAAACAATATAACCAGTTTTGATCATGAAAGCACACCTTTGTTTGTATGACAACAAATTAATAATGCAGACCTTACAGCAGGAAGAGATAAGTTTTACTACAGGCAAAACAGCTACTCTTTTTCACCTGGAATCTGTATTTTTTGGGGGGGCGTGTTAAGGCTTTATTTGATAGCCAACAGTCAAGAGATGACAAGAAGTGAGAGGAGAGGATGGGCAACGATATGCAACAAAAGTCCCCGGCCAAATGGGTACGCTGCGTTTCATGGTTGACACTTTTAGTTAAAGGATGTTTTTAGTAAAAATTATTATATTAATAATGGACATGACTACTTGTATGTGAATGGAGTTGCTATAGAGATGAACCTGATTCTACAGTTCACTCAGCTCTACAGAACTTTTTAGAAACTTTTAGCCTGCTGTTTTGGTCTTCAGCCCACAGCTTCACTATTTTGGTTCTCTCTCATCACTCTCACTGAATTTGTTTCAGCTGAAGTGGACAGCTGTTTTCAACAATAAAGCTCCAAAAATCCTTTGTACACTGCCTGCCTAGCACCAAGTATCACACAGACATAGTTAGAAACTAGCTGGTGAACATGGTGGAATACTGAGCCACTTAAGAGCAAAACCTTCCCTCATAAGTATGCGGTGACCAAAAACAGTGCGAAAAGGAAAGTGAATATTTTAATTTCCACCATTTGAAAAGGTAACATTAACATCCTACCATGTATACAGAAAGCCAAAGTCTGCGCTCCCAAACTAATAGCACTAGCATTGCAAACAAGCCTCTTATGGTAAAGTTAGTTCAAACCCAGCAGCAGTTGCTCATATTTGCCTTTTCAGTCATCACTGGATATGGTCAGAACTCCAGAAGAAGCTGGGACACAGCAAGTGCAATTTCACATTTTATGGCGAAAGACATGGTAGTTGGAACGGTGGAAAAACCAGGATTCAAAAGTTAATGAAAGAGGTTGACTCTGGGTACAAAGTCGCAGGACAGAATTTCTTTTAAAAAATACTGCTGCCTCAGCTTTATACAGATTGCAGGAGAAAAGTGGAAGAGCAGTTAGTGATGTTACACACTTTGCCATCACTACTGACATGTAGTCTAGCCACACAGCTAAGGCTTGCATGAGCCCAATAAGCATAGATGTTATACCATGTTGTTTGTGAAGCCTATTAAATGATCAATTCAGAAATAAACTACTGTTTAGAACCATAACACAGTTTGTGATTTATGTAGGATTCAATGCTAAACTTAATATACCACCTTAAATTCAAATTAAAAGGGGCCCTGTGGAGTTTTCATATAACCAAAAAATGTATGTATATATTCAGCGTTACTTGCCAAATCATCAAAACAGCATTTTCTGCCCAGCCCTACAATATGTTTTCTGTTCTGATCATTCTACAGAAAGTGCCAGTTGTGTTTGACAGAACGATTTAAATCCTCAGATAATCTCTTTCTAAATTTAACTTCTCTCTTCCCAACATATTATTATTGACAAGACACAATCTTTCATAGAGATTAAAACAAGAATTCTACAACCTTTCACAAGGTTCTTCCCTTAACAGTAAATCAAAGTGCAATTAAACTCTCATCTTTAATTAAGGCACAAATACAACATCTACAGGATATCTTTCAAACTGTACTGGTGTTATGCCACTTAAACATCAATCAGTTACCTTAAAAGCCTACAAGTTAAAGGTAACAGGGATGAGAACCTGTGCAGATACACCCGGATAAGCTAGAAGCAGTACATATCCCCCCTGACCTGGAATTTCCCTGTGAGAAATGGTGGAGTCTCTGCAGTCATTCCATCCTGCTAGTGTTGAAACTAAATCCCGAAAGGACATTCCTCATCAACATTCACAGTGGTCTACAGCCACTATAGATGTATTCTGTGGCCCAGCACAGAATGTTTCTTATTTGCCCACTGGGAGAAAAAAGTATATGCTGTATGACAAAATAGCTCAAAGGTCTTCAAAAAAATGAAAGGTAAAACAGTGTTTACATACATGTACATGATGTTACCAACTAGAAAACTACTGCACCTCTTCAGGCGCAAAGCCACAGTCCACAGACCAGAATAAAAATTAGAAACAGAACTGCAGCATTTTTCTGCTCTACTAGGCTGTCTCAGGTGCATGTACGATCAACTCAATAGTATTGTTATCCATCCTGTGTATTTTTGCTGTATTATTGAGTTGATGACTGCCTACTCACAGGAAAATAAAGAGACTAATGGGCAATCCGCATAGAAATCATTTTTAGAAGTGTTTCCTGGCATCTGTCACTCGACTGTCTCATAGAACAGATACATTTCCATTTTAAATGTATAAATTGACACTGACTCCGGGACACGCACATCGCCCCGGGACACCCTGCATTTTTCACACTCCCAGTCTATTTTCTTTCTTCCGGCACACTTAACAAAGCATAATCTCTACAGACAGCAGTCTAAATCAAATACATTTCCCACTGTTTTTAGGTTCTGTAATTACTAACAGTATCTGTAATGACTGATCAAGGTTCCCAGTGTCAGTAATAGCTTTCCAGTTTCACTGTAGGCAGATTCCCTCACCCCGCTACAGTGGATGGGAAATAAAATCAATGAATCAATAAATAAGATAATGCCAAATAATGCCAATTTCTTCCTGTATAACCCTCAGGCATCTATTTTTTCAGCCTGGTGAAGACAGTTTGGCTGGCTGCTGTCCTTTCAACATCTAAGGAGCTGTACTCCTGACAGAAAGCTGGTTCTGACGACACAGAGGTCAGAGTTGATGTGGACTGAATGGGCCGAACACTTCAGTGGTGCTTACACCAATCACGTCTCCTTTCTAATGTGGATTCCCAGTAAGACTCTGTATGGCCTCAATTTTGTTACACCTTAAATCCCTTCAACCTCACCTACCCTAAGTAAAAATTTAACAAAATTTTAGCCATAGTAGTAGTACTAGGTGTAGTAGCAGTATGACAACTAGACCTTACAGATAGACCAGAATCTCAGTGCTCAAAAACTGAGACGTGGACAGATTTGATCTGTGGGCATACAGTAAACCTGTGTAAAACAATACCCTCAACTGTCATAAATGTCAGTAATACTCAGAATGTCTCAAATATTCAAGTATCTCAAAAACCTGAGTAGCTTAAACACTGAGTACTGCTCCAAATGCTCAAATACTTCCAATAACCAAATACCTCAAACTTTGGTAAATGTACTGTAAACCTGCATTATATGCATACAACATGTCGCAATAATGCGAGTGTACTTTAAAATCGACACTTAGTCAAGAGGAACTTGCCTCTTGACTGACCAATCAGAAGCAGAATCTAAACAAAACAGTATTTTACGGTAAAGGACTAAAATTGGCAGGTTAGTTTTTACAACTTGATCACATGTCAACTCATGTACCTGTCTTACAAACTAATTCAAATGCATTCAAAGTTGTCAGTAAACTATATGACAGTCATTTTAAATGGCTACAGTCATCTAAAAACACTGCATAACATGTATATAGCATGGAAATCAAAGAAAATACCCTAGAGATTTAAAAACAAAATGGGAATACAGAGTCACAGTTATAATATGAATTTTGGAGCCAGATATGATTGCACATGCAGCATCAACAGGGGTATAGTCAATACAATAATAATATTATGTAAATATAACTACTATATTCAGAGGCATGTAGGGTTATTGTACTTGAGCTAGTAAGAAATCAGTATAAAACACCAAATACCAAGTGGATGCAGCACTACAATATGAAGTTCAGTCTGAATGGATCGGACAGAATAAAGGATAGAACAAGATATGGTATAAAAGGATAGTATAAGACCGGTTAGGAGAGGATTGGATAGGAGATAGGAAACAACAGAATATGACACGATGCAAGACAAAAGCTTAGGATGATCCCTAGGGGTAAATTTAGATATCAAAGCAGAAAACCGATAGTATATAGATCAACACAAATTATGTATAACAATATTAGCTATCTAAGTATATTGGTAATGGAAGTATGTCATAATTGTGACAAAAATACATCAGCATGCAAAGGATAAATAGTTGTAATTAGCCAAAATCAGTTCAAACAAAAATTATTTTAACTAAGTAATAAAATACTGCGAAGGTTGGCTATATTAGGTTGCAGGACAATTAAAAGTATTAGTCAGCCCCCTAGTACGTTTTTATGTGTCATATCCCTGTTGGTTAGTTTCAGCTTGTGACTGCTGTTGCTCTTTGTCACTGCAGTTTGTCCGTGTTGGCATATGCAACAATTTTGGAGACCCTTCCCCTTGATATATTCAATATTTTAACACTTTCTTGACTGATAGTGCTGTAGATAGAGTGCAAGTGATTTGGCACCTTTGGAGCCCTGTTACTTAAGTTTGTTTCATGTTACTTTGAAAGCACATCACAGTGCTGATTACCAGGCCTCTTCTTGTCTATAAAAGCTACTACTTGGCATTCCACCACATACAGCCCACCTCTGTAGCAGTGTTTGCTGTTGTGATTACGTTATTCCAGAGCCCAACTGAATTAGGTGTTTACTATTTTGGCAACCTGTGTATAGAGTATGCATACTATGAAAGTACATCAACATATAAACTGGAATAGGTTATTATAGAAATTATAGGTATGGATACACATATGGACGTGCACTGTAATGTAACTGTAGGTGCACATATCCTTAATATACAGTAGAAATCTATCACACAGCACAACAGCGAAGTGCACGGTTCAGATAACACTATAGACCAGATGTGTATGGGTACAACTGACCCCCACATTGGAGGTGCTGCTTAGAAGTTGCTGCTTAGTTAGTAGATTCAATACTGGTCTTCATCATATTCTGAATGACTACCTCCAGACAATCTGGACTCTGGCCTACAACAGAGTTGGCGATCTTGACCGACTTATTAAGCCATATAGCTTTACCAACCTTGACACCGCCTCTCTAGCACATCATAAAGAAAGAGTGCACCGGCTACTGAATGTCCTGTGTTATGGTACTGTGCATAGTGAAGGACATGAGCTTCCTCCCTACTCTGTAATTCTCTGTCTGTGCTTTTAATACAGGTATATTGTAGAGGATAATAAACTGGCACAGTGTTTTGTACAAATAGATATTGTGTACAGTAACTGTAGGTTTACCCTCACATCGGGCAAACCATTAACATATTTACAGCTGGTGTAACAAACCTATTTTAATGTCTGATTTTTCTGGTGCTCTGTGATCTGAAGCACCTGACAGAGAGAAGGAAGGAAGTGTGTGACCACGATGCAAAGGCTCTACCACCTCATATTGCTTTTTTTCCACCCTTTTTAAATCTGCCTACACCAACCATTGTCTTTATTCCAGTTCTCACATTCTGCTCCTGTAACCCCTTTTATTTCCTTCTTTCCATGACCGTACACAGGGTTTTAGAAATACCAAGGTCCAAATACTGAGCTTTCTAGGGGGGGTCGGGGGCATTCCCTGATCCACATATGTGCAATTTAGGATGTTGGAAGGCAGAAACTGGATAACAAGAGCTTTGAAACCATTTCAGTGGGAATTACAGAGATTTATCTCAAACAGTACATACATGCAAGCAAATTGTGTTGTGTACAATAATATATGTACACAATAATACTATATAACACTATAATTTTGCTGGGTTTGTGTTGTGAAACTGAGCCTATAGGTTGCATCGTAATTGCCAAAGAACATATATCTCTGATGTAATTCGGCCTACATTGTTTGAATATGCAATCAGGTCAGTTTATGTCGAACAGCACAGGGACATAATGCTAATCCTATCCTGGGCACAGTGGTCAGTACCTGCTCGTCCTCTCTTCTCCCCATCACCTTCTCTCTTTCTTTTTCTCTTAGTCTCCTCATCTTGTCCCGCATCTCTCCCCTTCCCTGAGCTGAGCTTTGATTGTTGCAGTCTTTTCATTTTCGTCTGTGTCACTGAAAAAAGTGAACACAAGGTCAGTTGATATTTATATGCAAATGGTACCGGCCTCTGCCACGATAATCTTGCAATGAAAATAAAAATATTAACATTAACAATTTTGACACGCATTTCAACCCTTTACACCAACTGAGTTGAAATAAAAGCATTTTGAACTGTCCTTGAAAGTTTATCAGTCTGACATTGGATAGAAGGAATAACTGTAAGCTAGCTAGAAAGTTAGTTGACTAACTAGCTAGCTAGCTAACTAACTAGCTAGCCGGTTCATTCACTCAACTGAAACTGACTAACCGGCAGCATGGCGGGCGGCCACAGGTTAACGCAGCGCGACCGCACAGGAGCTAATCGTCAGATAATGTCTGGAGATGAAAGGCACTGGACTACAAGCAGCTCGCAGGTAAACCTCTCTAGTTACCTGTATCACGCTTCGGTGGATTCAGCTGCCTGTCAGGTTTGTTGACATAATCAAAGAGGCACCGTGTTGAGTAAAGATTTCGTAGTAAAGACAAGATCATTCACCCCCCCCAACGCACACACGCACACACACACACACACACACACACACACACAAGCTATGAAGCCGGTGATCAGATCAGGGAGTCGGTTGTCTTGGCACAGTACAATATCTTTGCAGCACCAAAGTAGAGTTATTTTCAGGATATTACCACACGACCTTTATTATTTACACCCTGTAAAAAAACACCGAGGTTCGGCCCTCGGTGACCTCAGTGGTAGGTACGGCCATGCTTATTTCCTTAGTAAATGTGGGCTGAAGTCTCCGGCCAGAGAAGTTGCTCCATCACTGCCTAACCTCGTGAGCTCTGTACCCTGCTCGCCCTTTCAACACTTACATTGCAATAAACGGTCACGCCACTGAGCCAAGGGGCCCCGTTTTAACCGCACAGCCGGAACAACTAGCCCAAAGTTGTAGGTCTTGGGTGCACGGGCCGTGTGGGCGTATCCAACCTGCCGTTTTTGTTCGTGTAGGTGCGGCAGGGTTGAATATAAATTGGAGGGTGTGCTGGTTAATAAATTGAATCTTAGCCAGTCACATCACTGGCCTCATTGTTCTGAAACAACGGTGCAAATCGCACTGACGCATGACAACAACAGCTCAGCAAACGGAAAGAGGCTTCTCAAGGAAATCACGTTGTTGTCCGGGTGGTGTGGAGCAGCACGAGCGGAACACACAGCAGCTCAAATCTGCAGCCAGAGGCAAATGGTTTGAGTTTTTATTTAACTATTGCAATGATGATAGGCATAAAAAAATAAAAAAAATGTTGATGAGGCCATATAAATGACCACATCAATCCCACGCTATTTCACTCTTATTTCTACTTTATCTTACGTCATAAATGCTGTCATCATAACATGAAATGTGACACGGCAGCACCATAATGCATTTCAAGAATAAAACATAAAATGCTACATTTGCTAAAAAGAAAGTTTGAATGGAGGCAATGACAAACAGGACTGACGAGCCGCTGTATTCTGACATCTCCCATTTAAACAACATATCATAATGGACTATTCTGATGTATTTAGTATTGATTGGCGTTACTTTGCATCAGCCTGGTGTCATTTGCACGTGGTTTAATAAAGGTAAACACAATGGACGGCCATGCATAATGACACTGAGCTGTGGCATGGCACCTCTCAAAAGCAGATTTATTAACCTATGTGTCCTGCCTTCAGGTGGCCTCGAGGATTTAATGAACTGAAGGAGAAACTTTTCATACAGTATAAAGCAGCTGTGGACAACAGACATTGAAAGAATCACTCATACTAATTTATAGACATATGCAGACTGATTTACTGACGTTCCTGTTTTAAACACAATAAACATTCATTTTTTTATGCCAGTTTCAACGTTTCTACTGGCTGGGGAGTGATTTTTAAAATGGTTTATTTACATTTTAAGCATTATTCAATCATTGCTTTGTTTGCTCCATGTATTTAGTTTGCACTTGTTGATAAAATCACCAAGATGGCAGCAGATTACACAGCCATACCGATTACAAATGGTTATTACAGACTTAGTAATTCTTTGTAGAGCTAAACCATTAGTTCCCTCCGCTAGCTGAAAAATTGCATTATCCACCTGGCCTTTTGTATAATAGAGTATTCTCTGGCTTTCTTCCCTGGCTTTCCTCTTTAGATTAGGCTGTGGAATTCAAAGGTTATCAAAGCCATCAAAGTTCTAAACGCAGTAAAGGCATGCAGACGTTGGTAGCTCCTTCTCAATTCAACCCTCATCTCCACTGTTTTGAGCATGTTGTTGGGGTTGCCATAGCTGTTCAATTTACCACTGGTATGCAGACATAACATCCCATTTGAGAATACTAACTGTTGTGTTACTTCCAAACTTAAAAAGATTAAAAGAGATTTCCTTGCAGGTGCAAATTTGTGTAAAGGAAGAAGAACAGTGGACAGAGTGCACAGACGTCATCATACATTATCAGGGGATTGGATTGAAATTTGCGCTGCCTTGTTTGCTCTCTCCTACCTATCAGAACGCTGCTGATCCCCTGACAGGAGGAGGCGGACATGGTGAGTTGGTAGAGCTTATTGTGAAACAGTTCATGGATCAAAGCAGTGAACGTGGAGCTAAAGTCCACTACCAGAAAGGATTCTTCCATATACTCCTGGGCTTGTATCTGGTGGGCTGTGTAGAATGTGAACTACAGTGTCTGGTAGGTGGTCTATGAAGTGATTCGGGTGTGTCAACACAAGATTGTGAAAGGGCTTTATGACTACTGAGGGGCCGGTGACAGGTTTGTAGTCATTAAGGCCTTTCATGCTGAGATTTCTCTGGATAGGACTACTGCAGTTGAAAGCAACTAATCAGAGGTTCCATCCTTACTGTTACTGCTCTAACAATCAAATTTGGCACAAGTAAGCTACAATTAGTTCAGTGTCTAGACAGCCCCGCAAATCAAAAAACAGGAATTCATGTGTGGGTCTGCAGCAAAACAGAACTAGACAGCAATCAATAAACAATTAGCAATGCCCATTTACTATATGCTGCAATTTGTATTGAAAATGTGAAGAAACCAAGGAAAAAAACAAATTTCAAGGAAATGGTAGATAAAGAGGCATTGCAACATAGATTGTAAACTGTAGTGAACTTTGTCAGAGCTGTTTGAATTTCAGCCGAGCTGAGGCTCTGTAGTGAATTCTGGATGAAGTCGATTATAAAATATACTCACCGAAATCTGAATGAAATTATTTATAAAATAGTAGTCTTTCACTTATGCTACACCATACCATTCTTCTGTTTACCCACTGTTTTCTGTCACTGTTTTTATTAGTTTCTCCTGCGCTCACTTCTAATGTTGACAGTCCCAAGTTCAGTTGAAATCCGCAACATTAATGGGAATGGAAACTTGCAGTGGATGGACTGAGAAGCATTCCTTTTAAGTTTCCTTGGAAACTGATTGATAAGGGCACCCAGCATTTGTCCAGCTTCAGTATTTTTACCCATCTGAATACTTCTCAACTCACCATTAAAAAAAAAAAAAAACATATGATCACTTAAAGTTATTAAATGAAAAAAAAAAAACAAATAAATAAAGAATAATGCAGACCGTGTTCCCTATTTTTCTTTTTGTCAACAAATCACAGTTCGTTCCAACAACAATTCATCCTACTAACAGGTATTTCCTGAATTACAGACTTTCTATTTTATTCCTTTATAGAGCTCCTTTGTAGTCCAAAAACTTTTAAAAACACGTCATGATGAACCTGGGCACTGTAGTTTATTACAAGCAAGTAACGCTTGCGAAAAACTAGTGTCCAATTGTTTTAGGAAATTACTCAGCCATTTTTTTAAGTGAACCTATATATTTTTTTACCTGTTTTCAAAGATTTCAGAATCAATGGGCTAGAATATATATTTTCAATGACAGGGGAAGTCGTTAAGTACAGACAAACTGACTAATATGTTGTTGGTCAAGGAATTTGCTGAGAGTAAGAAAAATACAGAATAATGCCAATTTATTCTTTAAGTTAAAAACATTACTTTACATAACTGCTGGGATTCAACCTATGTCATTAAATGACTGCTAAATGACTGTTGCTATAGTCTACTGAATGCTCAAATGTGAAAGTTATTTTCTTTATCAGCAGTTTGAAATCAGAGTATTGAAATCTACCATGACGGATGTTGCCACAGAAATTGATTTGTATTTTTGCTATTGCAACCCTGAGCCACTAAAGTTGTTACAAAGTCAAAGGATTTTAATTTCTAAGCCATATGCCTTTAAAGAGCATGCAGAAGGAGCACAGGATTTCTTCGGGATATTTGGCAAACTTGATCCCCGATTTTTCATTTGAATATCAGTCGCTATAGCCAGATGCTGTCAAATATGTACAGTGTTTCTTCATTTTCTACACAGTGATCCTTGTAGAGCATGTACTGAAGCTGCGATCCTCCTTTCTGTCGGCACACACAGTAGATTATTCCTTTAGGCTAAAATGGATGTCAACCCAGGTTATGTTTCTCCAAAGAACATCCTGTCTTTAACTAGAACACACACAAGTGCGTGCGCACACAAGCTCACACACACATACACAATTCTCTTTTCATTCAATATGCAAATTGAAACTGCAGTTAATTTGCTGATGAAAGAGGATTCATGCTCAATTATATCGTAATGGGTCGGATATAACAGCATGCTCAGGCCAACAGATTTTTATTAGGTGGGTTTTTTTTTTTTCATTAGGTCAATTCGGACTTAAATTTCCTAATTCAACTGAAATAGGCTAAAAGGGAACCGACATGACCCAGGCAGCAGAGCTGCACACACAGGCACACATTCACGTATGTCTGCCTCTTTCCAAAACTTCCTCTCTCTCTCCCTCTCTCTCTCTCTCCCCACCTCTCCAAATACACACGCGCGCGGGTGCACGCGCGCACGCGCACACACCGCAGGGCGAACTCCGCCACTGATTTCGAAGGAAATAAAAGCGCGCGTGGCTCGAGCGACAGAGGGCGTGGGTGCGCCCGGAGCTGGCGCGTGCCGAATGCACCTGGAATGCAAAAAGCGTATACTGTAGGGCCCATGAGCACGCGCTGGCAAGTCCCTGCCGGTGCAGCTAAGGGAGCGCGAGAGATGGACAAGGAAGAGAGGACAAGAGAAAAACGGAGAAAAAGTCAGCGAGGGAGAGAAGGGGGGGGGGGGGGTGACTCGTGTGGGGAAGAAAAAAGAGAGACAGCCAGAGATATGTGACCTCTCTTTGCAGTTTGTCGGTCTTTGTTTACTTTTCTGCCAGCCATAAAGCTGCTCACTAATAGCTGCTGCGCGGAACTCTTCCCCGGCCGACAACCCCGGGTTGGGGGAAACTCTCTGCTGTCCAGCCACGGCCGGCCTGAGCAGCTTGGGAATTAGAAATGCGGAGGGGGGGGGGGGTTAGCGGAGCAGCGGCGTGGAAGCCCCGGCAGTGTTCGGTAGCAGCGGGCCGGTGCTGCATTGCGCTCCTCGCGGAGCAGGTCGGTCCGCGGGGACGCAACATCCTCACAGCGGTGTGCGTGCATGTTCGTGTGTAGGCGTGAGGGAGAGGATACTGCTGACAAAGAAAAAAAAAAAAAACAGAAAGCATGTCCGAGTATTGTAAATTTAGGAATAAAATATACGTATTGAACATAGAGCTTAATATTATACACACACACACACATATATATGTGTGTGTGTGTGTGTGTGTGTGTGTGTGTGTGTGTGTGTGTGTGTGTGTGTGTGTATGCATAACTTCAACTATTTTTTGTAATTAATTTATTTATTTGCCCTTTACAGCATTGGTCGCCGTGGTGGTGGGCAAGGAGTCTACCATAAGGCTACTTCAGGTTTGTACAATGTGTACCACTAGCGACAGCATCAATCGTTGGCCTACAGTGTACACGACTGTAGGTCATGGACATTAGAGCTATTTCCCATTCTCCAGGAGTGTATGTGACAATTTCTGTCTCTTTCGGAAAAGAATGAATGAAGCGTGCTACACTTGCCCCGGCAAAATAGCTGCACCAGCAGAAATGTGACTGAGCACTGGGCTGACTTAAAGCCGGATCACTCTCTTTTCCCCTCCGTCTCTCTTTGTCCTTTGTATGAATGCGAGAATAAAGATATTTTTCCCACCAGGAGCTGTCAGCGGCCGGGACACCGAGACATTTAATCTTCCTATATGACAGGAGGGGGTTGCGTCTGTCCCCGGTAACCGACATACACCCACGGCGAACCTACACCGCCTCTGCTGCCTCTCCCGTTACAGCTCAGCGATCGAGTTACGCGGCCGGGGAAAATGTTGCAGTAGCTGAGAGAGAGAGAGAGAGAGAGAGAGACTGCAGCATCGCTGGAGACCGGCAGCAGCAGCAGTCCCAAGCAGTGCAGGTGAGAGGAGAAAAAAACGCCAGAGGAGGAGGAGGCGCATGTGGTTGGAGACGGAGAGAGAGAGGGAGAGAGAGAGAGAGAATGCGGGACTCTCGGAAAAAGACGCATCTACACTCGGTCCATCACCGAGGCGTCCATCCCAAACACGGGCTGCGCGGGATTACGCTAAATTGATGCTGATGCCGGGACCTCCCCCTTAGCTCACCAAGAGAGGCTCTCGTTTTCAGTTCTATGCGGAAAAAAAGATATGATGAGAAACTCGCTCTGAAAGGCACTCTTGTCTCCTCGCAACTTGCGTGAAGGAATCCGACAGCCTGGCACGTTGCTTCACTGCGGGAAAAAGAGGAAAACGCAGCTGGGGCTGAAGGTAAGAAAAGAGCCAGTGGCAGCACCCCAAAGACTTTTTATTCCTCTTTGGGAATGTGAGATAACGCTCCTCGGCGTCCGGAGAGTCCAGCCGTGTGTTTTTGTTTTTTTTTTTTTCTGTTTTTTTTTTTTTTCTCTCTCTCTTTTGTGTAGTGGTGCTGCATTGCAGTTTCTAACTGTGAAAAACGCGAGAAAAGCCGCTGTCCCAAATGTGACTGGAATAAAGGGCACTTAAAAATGGCTTTATGAACTGATGAGCGTCCTCGTGTGAAAACGGGATAGTTCTCCGGTTTACAGGGAAGAAAGGAGCGAGGAAAGAGCGAAGTGGATTAATCAAAGGCTGGTGAATTAGTTTTTTTTGCCACTTTTTTTCGCAGCAGGATGGATTTTTTTTATATTTTTGTGGCACGAAGAGTCCAGCAAGACAACGGAATTCTTATTATAGAAGTTGCAAAAAACCACTACTGAGTATAGGAGGAGAATAAAAGGAAGAAGCCCGCAGCGCTGAAGTGAACTACAGTGAGAGTGCAGAAGCTTTTCCCCGAACCTCAGGCGGCAGTCCGCAGACAGCGATAGAGAGAAGGCAAGAAAGGATAAATCAAACACCCACGCTGTGAGGTACACCAGACCATTAAACACCAATAAAGAAGAGACAAGCCGCAGCTCGGAGGCAGACGGAGCGGGAAGGAGAGAGGCGAGAGGAAGACGGAGCCATGCAGAGTCTTGGTGCAGTGCACTCCTCCGCGGCGCAGGCTCTCAGCCTCGTGGTCTTAGTGCTGCAGCTGCTGACTCAGCCACCGGGCGCCGACTCAGCTCTCCGGTACCGGGTGGCGGAGGAGGGCCCACCTGACGTCAAGATTGGCAACGTGGCCGCCGACCTGGGCCTCACGGCAGGTACAGGCAACGGGGATGTCACCTTCGCCCTGGAGAGCGGCTCAGAGTACTTCAAGATTGACAATGTGACAGGTGAGCTAACAACAGGCCCACGGCGCATTGACAGAGAGAAGCTTCCACAGTGCCAGATGATATTTGATGAAAACGAGTGTTTCTTGGACTTTGAGGTGTCAGTGATAGGGCCACTGCAGAGCTGGGTAGACCTGTTTGAAGGCCGTGTGGTCATAACAGACATCAATGACAACACGCCTTCATTCCCCTCACCTGTGCTCCAGCTCTCAGTTGAGGAAAATCGCCCGATAGGAACGCTTTACCTGCTGCCCACAGCAACAGACAGGGATTTTGGGCGAAATGGCATTGACCGGTATGAGCTGATCCAAGATGGTGGAGCTGGGTCAAGTTCAGCAAGGCGCACAGCAGGAGGAAACCCCATTACTAGAGTAGATGGACTTGGGGATCGGAGGGGAAGAAGTGGAGATATTGGAGGAGCAAGGAGCAGTGTGTTTGAACTGCAAGTTGCAGATATACCAGATGGTGAAAAGCAACCGCAGCTCATTGTGAAAGGCACATTGGATCGTGAGCAAAAAGACTCGTATGAGCTTGTCCTCAGGGTTCGGGATGGAGGGAACCCACCACGTTCCTCCCAAGCCCTGCTTCGTGTTTCCATCACTGATGTGAATGACAACAGCCCACAGTTCGAGAGGTCCACGTATGAGGCAGAAATGGCAGAAAATGCTCCTCCAGGCACACCTGTCCTCCAGGTCAGAGCTTCAGACCGTGACATCGGAGTGAACGGGCAGGTGGAGTATGTCTTTGGAGCCGCCACTGAATCTGTCAGGCGACTCCTGCGGCTGGACGAGGCAACTGGGTGGCTGAGTGTTCTTCACAGGATTGACAGGGAAGAGGTGGCTCAACTGAGGTTCACAGTAATGGCCAGGGACAGGGGTCAGCCTCCCCGCACTGACCGCACCACTGTAGTTTTGGCTGTCCGGGATGAAAACGACAACGTCCCAGTCGTAGAGATCCGAAAGATTGGACGGATCCCTGTCCGAGATGGTGCAGCACTAGTACCAGAAAATGTACTGGTGGATACGCCAGTAGCTCTGGTACAGGTGTCTGACCGAGACCAGGGAGAGAATGGGGCTGTGACGTGCACAGTCGTGGGAGATGTCCCATTCACACTGAAGCCAGCTGGTGAAACAGCACTCCCACCCCTACCTGCAGATGAAGCCTTTGACAGGTAAGGCAAATTAAAGGTAACCTTTTAAAGTGAATTACACCAAATCCAGAGTAGTTACAAATGAAGGAGTCAAGAACTAACTGCTTATCAATAAGTAATTCCTGAACAATTCTGATTCAGGGAATTTATAATAGATAATAAGTTACTTGAGCATATACTTATAGATACTGCAGTTATGAACCAGTATCCAATAATCACGTCCTGATGATTTGGGTGGGATGATGTATTGCTTTTCTTGAGGAACAACAAAAATGGTAATGCTAAGGTAATTATAAAGATGCATTCCAAATATCAGCGAAGTATGATGCACCACTTTCTTTACCCAAGGGGGAAAAAAAACATTAACTAAAATGTACATAATAAACAAAACAAATTTGGATATGTGCCATTAAGCACCTGATCCCAAGTTACCAGGAACAATTAATTTAAAAATGGTCATTATTCATTAAGAAAATGGCCAAAATGTCATTTAGCAAGTTAGTTCCCGATATATGATAGTTCCTGAGTCATTCTTTAGAACCTACGCAGGTATATATATATGTGTGTGTGTGTGTATATATATATATATATACACATTTATGTAAAGTTAAATTTTAAAATTTCACAGTCATAGATAATCAGTATGTATGTATTTTTGTCAGGGGTTAGCACTGTTTTTACCCTTTTGTTTTCTAATCTTGACGACTACACAAGCAGCATGCAGTTGTTATATTTCTCAGTGACACTACTGCTCCAGGAGGTATTTGTACAATTTCTATTTTCCACAAAGAATCCAGAGAAGAGTGGCTCAAGTGTTGCTGCATGCATATTTCATTTAAGCTTGGTTGAAGTGCTGCCACTCATTCACTAAGGCTACAGGGTAGTTAGAATGTCAACTTTGAGCATAAATATTCATTAAAATTCAAGGGTTTTGGACTTTTTTAATATTTCAGCAGTGCAGAATGCAGATCAGCATGTCATCTTTGGTGTTGTGAAAATTAAAATTGGTTTATTTCACTATTTACTGATATTTCTAGCATATAATAGAACACCCCCCCTAAAACAACCAACACAATGACTACTGAGGAAATCATTTTTAGTCAGCCAACACCCTGTTAAAAAATCAGCCAAATAACTAAGAGGGAGCAGCACTAGTATTTTATTTGACTGCTTTGGGGACAACACCTATGTTATTTCCATGTAGGGTAGTAACTACATTCATGAAATTTATCTTCTAATTATTTTTACAGGAACAAGAAAAAATACTTCTTGCATACTTCCGCCCTGCTGGACTATGAGGCCACCAAAGAGTACAGTGTTACCATTGTGGCAGTAGATTCTGGAAGCCCTAGTCTGTCCAGTAACAGCTCACTGATGGTGCGAGTGGTAGATATCAATGACCATGCCCCAACCTTTGCCCAGAGTGTTATTGAGGTCCACTTTGCAGAGAACAACTCACCTGGTGAGAGGGTAGTCACTGTGGTAGCTACAGATGCAGACAGTGGCAAGAATGCAGAGATCGCGTACTCCTTGGACCCTGGTGCTAATGGGCCATTTTACATAGATGCAGATAATGGAGATATACGCGCCACTGGGGTTCTGGACCGTGAGCAGCGAGAGAGGTATGAACTCCGAGTTATTGCCAAGGACAAGGGTACCCCTTCTCTGCAAGGCTCTGCGACTGTTGTTGTTCAGGTGACCGACCGGAATGACAATGCACCAAAGTTTGTTCAGGAAATCTTTACGTTCTATGTCAAAGAGAACCTGCTTGCCAACAGCCCTGTTGGCATGGTCACTGTGACTGATGCTGACGAAGGCGAGAATGCAGAACTTAGTCTGTTTGTAGTAATGGATGGAGTTGACGAGAAGGCAGGAGAGAAGATGGAGAGTGAAGATGGAGAGAAAGAGCGAGGTGAAGAAGTGTTTTCCATCGAGAACAACACAGGAACTATCTTCTCTTCTGCATCGTTTGACCGTGAAAAGCTTTCCACCTACACCTTCCGTGTCCGGGCTGTGGATGGAGGGGAGCCCCGCAAAACTGCCACTGCGACCATCTCGCTCTTTGTGACAGATGAAAATGACAATGCCCCCTCAATCACCTCTCCAGCCAATGAGTCCTACACTCTTCTTCAACCTGTCAGCAGTGCCCGCACCATAGTCAGGACTGTAACAGCTGTAGACTCAGACACAGGCCCAAACGCAGACCTTCGCTATGCTTTAGTGGGGGGAAATCCCTTCAGACTGTTTGAGATTGGTCACACCAATGGAGTGATCACCCTGGCAGAACCCTTGGAACGGCGCCACAGAGGTCTGCATCGCCTGGTGGTCCAAGTCAACGATAGTGGGGTCCCCTCTCTCTGTGCCACTGCCCTTGTTCATGTCTTCATTAATGAGAGTTTGGCCAACGCCACCCTAGTGGATGCACAGGTAATCTTTATGTACAAAGATATGTTTTTCAAACTGATTTCAGCAGCAGCAGGTAAATTATATTCAAGAGCAAAAACTTAAGTACAAGAGGTAATGAAACCCACTGCCTTGTTTTGATGTGTGCAGACCTCTATTGTTCCACAGAGCTTGTAATGATAACCAGTAATGACAGTAATGATACTGTCCTTTGATCCATTCAAATAATGGCCAAAGTGATAACACATTACAATGGAGGAGGGTGGTAATGACAACTGATTGTAGCTGTTTAAACTAAACTGGTAAGAAGCTTATTTTCTTGATAGAATGAGATAAATGCACAATTTCTACGGTCTGTGCAGTGTTGCAATTTTCTGCCCATTTTTGAGGAAATAATTGTATCTATATTTGTCCCAGATATAGAAGCCATTTTTCTTTTGAAGACTATTGGCAATGCCAGCTTCTTTGTAGTTTGGATCCTACTGGAGTGTGTTCTTTGTCCAGCATGCATTCTTATAATGACTATGTGGTTAAAATAACTGTTATTACTGAAGTGGTTCTTCTTTTATGGTACATTGAACTCAGAGCTGAGAGTATTAGGTGTGTGTATGTGTGTGTGTGTGTGTGTGTGTGTGTGTGTGTGTGTGTGCGTCTGTATGTCTGTGTGTGAGAGAGAAAGCGAGAGAGAGAGAGAGGGCATTAGGGACGAGTGTGTTAGAGAGGCAGAGAGAGAGAGAGATGGGTCTGTCCCAGTTTTGGCCTTGTGATACAGAGTAGGCTGAAGTATGTTCATTTGAATAGAAGTTGTACTCTAGCAGTGTCTCTTCACTGTAGGCCCGAATATTGATGAGGTTTTGGAGTTTACATTGTGTTATGCAGCACAGTCAGAGCAGAACAGATGTGGTCAGACTTAGAGGATCGTAAATAAAAACCTTTATAAACTCTAAGTGAATAATGTAAATCTGTGTCGTCCCCTGGAACCGAGGACTTCACAGCAAGATGTGCAGAGGTAATTGACTAGATTCAAAGACATTACTGAGATACCAGAATTAACTGCAACAGCATGATTTAAAATTTACGATGTGCTATGCTGTTGGAAATCTTTCTCTCCTCTCTGTCCACGTTATATTAATCAAATGAAAAAGAAAAGTTCAATTAAGCTATAAATGCTGACAGGTAATAATTACTAAAACTTCTTTGGTTTGGACAAAGTAATTTGTATTGACTAATAATTAAATCACCTCAGTGGCCTTAGTTACAATGTTTGTTCTGAGACTAACAGCTGGTGGTTTTTAGGGCCTCTTAAAACTTGCTTTGGAAGGAGAAGGTCTTCAACTGTCAGGTCTGTGCATGTAGCGTGACGTAAACAGTGTAAAACTAAAATAGCTCTGAGACATTTTCAGAGGAAAGAACAGTCAGACAGATATGAGCCACAAATCTCCAAAACTGTGTCAAAGCAGAGATTTTGTTGGTACCCCAAAATACCATGCCTATGCCCAGCCTTGATAGGGCCCTTCTGTGTCAAAACGCTCAATAAAAAGTGTTTTAATGCACCGTGCCTAACCTGTGTGAAAAAAAGAAGCCAAAGATTGTGATCTTAAGGACACACCTCACAATGAAGACGTTAGCACTAAATGCTTCTCTATTGCAAACTCTGCGTGTTATCAGGGTGGTGCTTCCCTGACTGTTTCAACTCCTGAAAAAACAGAGTAAAATAGATGCACTTTGGGTAATGTATATGGTTTCCAAGTGAGCAATTTAAACCTTAGAGGATTTCTCATTTTCAATTATGTTACAGTGTAGATTTCAAGAAAGTTGCAATAGCAACTACAATATCTTTGTGCTTTTTGTGCCCTCTGAGTTCTCAGTATCGTTGTTCTGAATGACACTTAAAGCTAAATCTTATGTTTTAGCAGGAGAAAAACACATCCTGTATAACTGCAACTTGAGAGTTCAAATGACCTCATATGTAGACAACTTGGCATCCCAAAAATGTTGCCTTTCATGGCACTTTTTTTTGAACAAAGACAAACAACTGAGTAGAGAATGAAGGTGCAGGATTTGAGCACTAGCCAGCAAACAGAACACCTATTGAATGTAACACTGTCGCTTAAGTGTAGAGTGAAATGTACAAATCGAACAATCAAGGGGATGAGCATTAGAACAGAACATTTGGTAAGCGGTGGAACAATGGTGTTGACGGGTGGAATTAACTGCAATGTGCTTAAATGACCGTGGCCATTGAATCGGACAATAGGGTGTAATATGTCCAAGGCGGTATAAAAGCTGTCTTTGATTACAATATGCATAGTTTAGTTTGATTGTAGAGTGGAACTTGGTGGCGTAATTGAGTAGAAGTCATTGAAGAGAGAATACCTCCATCTCATAATGAAGTCAAACTGAGTGGTGGATGGATGCCAGCTGTAATTAGGGACGGAAAACGGCTGCTACTGCTGCAGCACCGCAGCAGAAAATTACTCCAATCTTTTCGATCCAACAGTAATGGGTGAACCACATGTTGGGTAATTAGTTACAATATTTTCAGAGTTTGAGCTAGAAGAAGAAGGAGTTTAGTTGTGATATTTTAGACATGGTTGTCATCTGGAAAACTTTAAGTTGCTTTGTACATCACAAGTACACTGTACTGTGAGGCTGATAAAGGGATTTATCGATAATATTTTCACATTTTTAAAATTTTTATTTAATCTCAGATCAAGAGTTTTTTTATCTTAAAATGTGTGATTTTTAGATGTTTTTAAATATGTACAGTCTGCTTCCTATTAAATTAATAGCTGACAATTTCCAAACTGCAGCGCCCTATTCTTATGCTGAGCTGTGAATGTGCCGAAATACAACTAAGATCAGGCACTTTCTAAGTTTGGGTCAATAGTGTGCTCAGGGGAGAACTTCTTGTCTTGGTCGCAGCATCGACATCCGCAGCGACATGCAGATAACAGAATCCTTGGAGAGTGGAACAGATAGATGGTGGTGTTAAGTCGAGGCGGAACAAAGCTCATGCAGCAGAATGGAAGATTCTACTGGGAGTTTGGGATGCGTCAGAGGGATGCACTAGAACACAGCAGTAGAGGTGGCAGTGGCATTTATCCTGCTGAATACTTGACCACCCTGTGTGTGCCCA